>NC_069077.1:10793268-11096298 GCF_025698485.1 Gossypium arboreum
GGCACACCGTGTGGCTCACACGGCCTGGACACGCTCGTGTCCTCTACTCGTGGAGCTCTCTGACTTGTTACCCATGAATAAATTGGTTTCACATGGCCAAGTCACATGCCCGTGTACTTAGCCCCTATGGATTTATTTTTCGAATCTAGTGCAGTTTTCACACAGATGTATCACACGCCCGTGTTTAAGACCGTGTCATCCACAAGGCTGAGACACATGCCCGTGTCTCTGCCCGTGTGGTAAAACCTGGACATACTGAATTGTAACATTTTAGGTGTAGGGGACACAAGGCCTAACAACATGCCCGTGTGTAAGCCGTGTGTCTCACACAGTCTGGTCACACGCCCGTGTGCCAGGCCGTGTGGACTCAATAATGAGCCTTTCACAATTTGCTAGCCAACCCTGCAAATTTCAAACCACAACCAATACAAATACGTTTTATATATTATCCAATACTTGACTTAAAACACTTATCATGTATCATTATCAATTATCAATTTACTTATTTCACTATTACAATCACAATGCAAAATAACACACTTAAGACATCCTAGGTACATGCCATTATCAACAATTAACATGCTTTACCTTATTGAGTTTGAGATTGGCCTAAAATGCTGATTCAACTGTCTGACCTTAACCTAACCTGCACACGGAAACAAACCGTACGCTGAGTATGAACTCAGTGGTATTTCTATAATCCAAACACTTAATAATATAACATACACTTAAAAACATATATTGATCATAAGTATTCAATTATTCATTTCATGGGTAAATTCTTTATAACTCATTCAATTCTTATCATCTATTAATTCGATTAGCTTTCCAAAATAAATTCATAAATCACTTGAACAATATTTTTCCCATTCATATCTAATTCTGAGTTACTTAATTCATATGTCTCAGTCATTCTTCAGTTCACTATTCAGTAACATTAAATAACATTCAACTATCACATTTCCATTAGTATTTTGTACTTATCTATTTCAGTAATAGTTAGTCATCAGTAATAATCAATAATTCAGTAACAGTCAAATATTTAGTAGCAGTCAATTATTCAGTACTTTTATTTACCTCTATTAACATGACTCGAACCTGGACGGATACACGGATCCAACCTACACACCTGGATAACATATAGTGTTTCATCGGCTGAAGCCGGAATACACCGTAACGGTAACAATAACAGTAATAGTAGTAGTAGCGGTACACAGAGTACCTCATCAGAATAAATCCGAAACAGTAACAGTAACATTAAGGTAGGGAGTACCTCTTCGGAACAAATCCGGAACAGTAACAGTAAGGTGACACTTATAGTGTCTCATCGACACAAAGTCGGAATATTCCTGAACACTTCCAATCCTATGGCACGCCAACTATATCCGACTTAGCCCGATATTGTTAATAGGGTTTCTAATTCATTTTCCAGTTTTCAATCAATATGTATATATATCAATTAATCATATAATTTAATAAATCAATACAATTCAATATAATTCAATTCACTTTTCATTAACAAATAATCAAATTCTACAATAAACACTTATTCATAATTATTTCACCACATTTTCAAATAAATTCATTTCAGTAATAAACACAATACCACACTTATATAATAATTAAATTCACTTAATTAAACTCTAATTAACCACTCATTTTACTTTGTAAATATTTTTAATAAATATTTACAAATCCATTTTTCAGAAACGGAGACCCGAAAATTCACTTTCCGATAACAGTAAAATTTGGGTCATTACAATAACTCATTACAAGTTAACTGTTAGATGTATTTACAAACTTAATGAAAATAACCAATAGGACAATCAGTTAAAACAAATAATAGATTGATCGGTTCCAAAGATGAAAATTCTTCTAGCTGGTCATATAGTGGAGACGGGTGCTCCATACGAGACCAAAGACATAACTAATAAGTAAAACTTCAGAAGATATTCAAGTACCTAAAATTGAATTTTAAAATAATGAAAATAAGAGATCTCAATAAGTTATGTCAATTCGAGAAAATGTGGAACTGAATAATAAAAGTGATCGACAATGATTTTGCATACAATATTATTATTGAAATAATAAAACAAAATGAGGATCTTGAATAAATCTATTGAGAAATATAGATATGGAATAAATTGATCAAAATAGAAAGACACAACTCAAGTACAAATAAATTCGTAGTTTGGATTAGTAATCTAAATATCTAAATTTATAAAGCCACTGAGGTTGCAAATGAAGTAGTTTTGCAAAAGTGGAATAAAAATATGATGTTTTGCTAAGTCCTGACATTGATTATGAAAATATATAATATTCTTTTGTGGTGGATGCAATAACCTTTATATATATTATTAAACTAGCAATCCATAAAAGATTTAACTTGCATCTAATGGTTGTTGTTAGAACCTTTTATGAATCACTATACAGTGTAAAGTTTATATTAAAATCCTTCAAGGATTTAGAATACTAGAAACATATTGAAATTCTCGAGAAATTGTTCATTTATATGAATTGGAATAATTTGAACATATGTGGTAAATTTGACTTAGTGAATAGTAGTTGAAAGAGGATTATAAAATTATCCAAAATACATATTTGTGTATTTATAAAAGAATCATGATTAAAGTTTGTTATGATTATTGTTGAATCTCCTCAAGAGATCAAACTATATTTCCCTAAATTTCCTTCACTCATGATTTTTAAAAGAATGGTAATATAAATGCTTAGAAAATACATTCAAATAGTAATTTGAAAAACTGGTATTCAAGATTGAATAAATAGAATATGATAAAATATGTGATATTTTCATGAGGGAGAGTAAATACGCGTTGCACTCTTTTTCCCTTAATCGATGTTTTGTCCCATTGGGTTTTTCTGGTAAGGTCTTTAATAAGGTAGCATATTATGCGTATTATAGATTGTGTACTCTTTTTCCTTCATTAGGTTTTTATCCTACAAGGTTTTTCCTGTAACGCCCCAATTTTCGGGAATCCTGTGAATGTTGGCATAGGTTTAATTATGTTAGTGGGCCTCTAGAAGGCCCAAGCTTAAGATAGAACTCGATAATTTTAGTTAATTTTTGTTCCATAAGAAAAAGGGAGTGAAATTATGAAATAGGACCTATGTGAAAATGGTTGAAAATGCTATAGGCTAAATTGAAGTGGCCAAATAAATAGGAGTGCAAAATAGGAGGATTTGCATGACAAACCTCCCATTTTACATGAAGTGGCCAACCATCATGTTGTTGTAGACAAAATGTACACTTGATATCCATAATTTATGGTACAAATTGATACAAATTGATAATAGGTTAGGTAAATGTTCCATGGTAATGGGTTAGGTAAATGTTTCATGATAATGGGTTAGGTAAATGTTTCATGATAATGGGTTAGGTAAATGTTTCATGATAAGAATATCATGTCTTTTGTATTAAAGAATTAAATGGATGAAATATGAAGTTTTATTAAAAGAAAAAGGGTGAAAAGAACAAAGTTTTGTCCATCTTTGTTCATCATAGCTGAAAGTTAGAGAAGAGAAAGGAGAGGAGAAAGCTCTTGAGTATTCGGTCATTAGGAGGAGGAAAATTGAAGGTAAGTTCTTGGTACCTTGCTTCTATTTTGAGGTTCATGAGTTCTTCTTGATTCTACCTTAACTCTTGAAGTATATTTTGATTTTTAGTTGTGTTGTGAGCATTTAGTCATGAATTAAAATGAAGGAAATGGTTGTTGTCTCATGTTCTTTTGATGAAAAATGGAAGATAGGTGAATTTGAGCCAAACAAATGAGCATGCATGTGCCTTCGATGTTAAAGGGAAAAATCAGCTAACATGTTGTGCTTTAAAATGATGAAATGGAGATTATACTTAAGTAAAATCATAGATATGTGATGATTGATTGGTGATATACATGTTTAAATAACATGCATGTAAGGTATGTGTGAAAGAGTGATTTGGTAATAAATCTGCTTGGGACAGCAGCAGTAACGTGACTTTGGAAAATCACCATAAATTGTGGAAGAAGAATTAGAAGCTGAATAAATTATGTAATTAAAGCTTATTGAGTCTAGTTTCTAATGAAATAAACAAGAAATATTTTGAATTCTGTACAATGAGAAATTTGATTCGTAATGAAGGGTGGTCAGATTAGTCAAACAGTGAAACATGGGAAACTTTGAGAAAATTCTGGTATTGATTGGCTAAACCAAAAATTCTGAAAATTTTATGGATAGAAGATATATGAGTCTATTTTTAGGGAAAATTAACGGAACTTGATTTGGAGTTTCGTAGCTCCAGTTATAAATGACTTAGTGACTGTTGCTCAGGAAGACAGCTTGCAGTGAAATTTTGATTATGTGGTAAACATTGACAAAAATTTGTTAATGAGTTGCTTATTGATTTCTTATAAGCTTACTATGATCTGTAGGTGTGGTTGGCGAATATTGTAAGGGGTTAATCGTAGTTTGTATTTGAATAGTTAGATTAACGTGTTAGTAATCCAATTGTAGGCGGTTCGTGTGTGGATCTCGTCAATATATCGTCGCAAGCAATGTGTAACTAACACCCTCTTTCTTAGTCTGGATCGGTAAAAGTCGAAAAGTCGAAATGCCGAAAACCGGTATTTTGTAGATTTGCAGTGTGTGAATGCTCGTGAGGTAAATCGATTAATGTTTTGGTAAGCTGCAAAATTTAGACGCAAAGTGCATGATTTACGTACCCTCGATATTTTTGGGCTTAATGGGCCAAAATTGGAATAATGGGCCAACGGGCCCAATTGATAAGAACCCTCGATCGTGATTCTGTTAGTACGTGAAAAGTAGGAATATGCATGAAAAATCCTAAAATAGATAAATTACTGAAATACCTTTAAAAGTGGAAAATTTACGCTTTACCCTAGGAGATAAATTACCAAAATACCCCTAGGGTTAAATTGACTTAAATGCATGTTTGATTGTTGTTATTTATGCATGCCATGTTGTTATTATCGATGCATGGGACTGGGATATTGACGGAGGAAGTCTTGAAAGTGGCTTGTCCACGTCTTGGAGGCTTTACCTCAATTCTTTGTTAATCGAGCGCAATCTTTGCAAGCAATGTGGAGTGTTGGGTGGGTGGGTTGAGCTATCCCACATGGAGTGTATGGCTGGTACGGGTGGAGTGTAGTGGTTGGTGGGTTGAGTAGTCTCCCAAATGGGTTTGCATATGTTATTGATGTTGCATGTATTTTGAAATGGGCCTATGGGCCATCTTGTTATCTGAATAAGGGCTAAGGCCCAGTTTATTGTAATCTGAAAAGGGCTCGCCCAATACCATCATTACTGAATGGGCTTAGGCCCAATGGGCTTGAGCTGACTTGGGCTTTGAATGGGTTTTCCTTACACACTGAGTTTCCCCAAACTCACCCTTTTATTTTCATCCACGCAGGAAATCCCCAACCATAGTGGGCTTGGAGCTGTGAGGGAATTCGGAGTGGCCACCCGTTCTGAAAGTTTGATTTTCTTCTGGTGAACTGGACATCCTTTTATTTACGTTTCAAGTTTTTGGGCTTTTAAATGTAATAAGGCCGCTTAATTATTTTTATGAAGATAGGTAATACTTATATTTAACTGTTGAAATTGGATAGCTTTAGGGCGCGTTTTCAAAAACAACAGTTGATTTCAAAATAACACGACAACAAGCAAAGCTTCCGCAATGAAAGTATTTTCCAAAATTAATTACTTTTCCTAAAAATGACTTAATCAAATCGGTTTCCTAGAAATATCCATGACGTTAAGGTGTGGCAATGGCGGTATGCATGTCTAGGATTGGATCCGAAGGGAGCTTGGTACTTAAGCAATCAGATGGACTCACCACCTCTTTCCGGTTTCCTACCGGTGCACACTTCCATTCACTTTAACCCTTAATGAATTAATCTTTTGAACATCAAGTACGATTTTCTGGACTTAGAATGGAAATTTTTTTTTAACGTTTTTGATGTGGCATGCCGGATCCGGCTATAACTTCTGGGCCGGTTTTGGGGTGCTACATTTCCTAATAAGGTTTTAACGAGGCACATTATCTATCAAAAGACATCCAAGGGGATGTTATGAATATTTTATTAAGTGGATGTCCATTATGATCAAGATAAGGTTTTAATGTAATTTAAATTCTAATAATTATTAGAATTAGATCTCTACTACTTTTATACTTCTTATGCCTATAAATAGAAACTCCGATGAAGCATTGTAATCATTCTCGATTGATCAATAAAATACGCTCTCTCTTTGCTCTCTCATTCTCTTTATTCTTTACCTTCGTGTATTTATTTTATAATAGAAATAATATTATTTATTTTAGTTGTTGAATATAATTAAGCTATATTAACTTATTTAATACTTTATATATATTATAATAAAAATTATAGATATATGATAAATATATATTTTTACTTACCTTATATTCAACTCAACTACTTCTAGTATATTAAAATTAATTTCTAAGCAATTATAAAGTCTTACTATAATAAATAATAATGATTATGATTTTAAAGTAATTAAAATATCATAAAGTAAAATTGAAATTAATAAAAAAAAGCTTTCGCATTAAATAATGCAATGATAGTGTTTTCTTCAAAATATCGTAAAATTTTACCACTCATTTGATTAACTATTAATTAAGGTGATAGTATATTAATAAGAAATTAATTAACTAATATATATATTTTCTCATCAAATCTTACTATTCTCTATTCCTAATCTAATAGCCCTTATCTGGTCCGGACGCCGAACCCGAGTAATAGGATGCTACAAACAAATACAAAGTAACTACATACCATTCATACTTCAAAATCTCAATACAATATCATTTCACCACATATAATCAAGTATAAAATGCAATTCAATTAATTTCGAGTTTCAATTAAGCTTACGAAAGCTTTAATTTAACCTAACATTAATCAGGGATCAAATTGAAACAAAAATAAAAAGGTCGGAAAAATTTTGTAAAAAGGGGTCACACGACCGCGTGAAAGGCTAAGACTGTGTGGGCAAGCCGTGTGGAGTTGGAGTCACACGGCCGTGTGAACAAGCCGTGTAACTCATTGATGTCGTGTGAGTCAAAATTGCAAATATTCAAAAGATACCACACGTTTGTGTCGCAAAGTCATGTAACATAATGTGGCCATGTGTACCAAAAATCACCCTAAACATACAGACAACACGGCCATGCCATATGTCCATGTATGACACACGACCGTGTGTCATGCCGTGTATCTGGCCGTGTATACTTGAAGAAATCTTTTAAAACAAGCTTTCTAACCCTAATTTACTTATGCCACAAGCAATAAAATACATTATACCAATTCTCAACAAATTCAAAAGAATCAAAATTATACTACAAACATCACTTATAACAATCAACCTAAGTGCCTAACTAACATTCCACAATTAGCATCTCAATTCAACAATTCAAATTCAACCAAAACACCACCTTCAAACCATTCCAATATGCCTACCAAGACACTTCAATACAACTAACAAAATTTCATAAATTTAGCCATTCAAGCAATTTCAAATTCAACCTCATAAGCATGCACTAATATTACCAATTTATTTCATCTCAACATAAGCATACCATCCACCTTTATTACAAATTTCATGGCACATCACATGATCATTATTTAAGCAAATAAACATACATGCCTAAGCTACTCAATAATATCACCACTAAATACGAGCTTTGCCAACACCTACACACAAATAAATATGATTCTCAAAATGCCAACAAAAATCCAAAATAGAACATTGCTTAACCAAATGACACCTTAAGTACATGCCATAACCAAAATAAAAATATCACCAACACTTGAGTCTGGGATTGTCTTTGGATGCTGAAGTTGATGATTAAATAAAAAATTACCTAACCTGCGCAGAAAAAATAAAACCGTACGCTAAGTATAACTCAATGAAATTTCTATAATCCAAACATTAAACATAATATAATTCATTCAAACACATAAGTAAAAAGTAATTGATGATCTGCAAGTTATCATGTAAACTTTTACTATTTCATAGTTTCATTATCTAATATAACAAAAGACACTCGTATGAGGCATAACACTTCCATCTCATAACCATTTGAAATATCAAACATTAAGTATCTCATTTTATCTCAATATCCATCACATGAATTTAAAGAACAAAACCATTTTTTAACTCTATTCATTTCACATTTCATTATTCTAATTCCCATTCTTATTTCCTTATTAATCTAAATCAGACTTAGAGGGATACACGGATTCAACCAACACACCAATTTGACACCAGTGTAAGTCGGATAAATTTGAAAATAATTAGTTGCACCTTACGCTGGCCAATAAAACTAACAAATAGATGTGCCTAGCACTGATCGGTATAACCGACAAAATGTGGTGCCTAGCACTCCCCAGCACGTAGTCATATATCCCTGAATTCTTCCTATCTTACGGCATGCCAATTTTACCTGACCCTACCCGAACAATTAATAGGGTAATAAGTTTATCACATTCATTTATAATCGATTCACAATTTCCATATCATAGCCCCAATCAACCAATCAATAATTTTCATATTTAACTGCAAACTCGTCGAAACAGTATTACAATTCCACATTTCAAATAATATTTAATATTTTTAAATCTATTCAATCCAGTCCTTACACAGACAACCAATTCATAACAAATCATTTCAAAGAATTGAATCAATTATAATTCACCTTATAAACTTACCATACAATGCAATGCAAAAGTGAAACAATTGAGATAGTTCAGATTATAGAAACACAAACTGTACTCTGAGCTATTCGTTGATGACTTTGCCTTTTCCTTTCATTTTCGAGGAATTTGGGTCGGCGTTAGCTACGGATTAAGACAAGCATACAAAATTATCAATACACAACGAGTTTCACATTCAATTGCTAATTTATGTAACTTTTGCATTTTATTCAATTTAGTCCATAAAACTGGGGCTAACATAACTTTCAAATCTAGCCCCAATCTTTTATGCCAATTTCACTCTAGTCCTAATTGAACTTCCTATTTCTCATTTCTACCACGAATTTTGAAATTTATACATTTTAGTCCTTATTAAACAAAACCATCAATTAACTTTATAATTTAATCCTTTTTCAACTCTAAACTTAAAATCTATCAAATTAACTCCTAAAACTTCAACTATTTATCAATAGAAACATTCTCAATCTTTAACAGTATCGAAAAATACTATATGTGTCAGCTAACTCAAGCTCCCAGAATTTCAAAAACATTATTTTTTTTTAAAAAACTAAATTATACTAACCGATTTAAGCTTCAATAATCCACTTCAATGACCGAATCCTCATTCTCCCTAATTTTCCATTCGGTTTGCATGAAGAAGAATAGAATATGGTGTTTCTCTTTCTCTCCCGTCACCTAAGTATTTCCATTTTGTTTTATTTTAACCTTAGTTTAAGATTAAACTTTAATTAAGTTAAAATTTTATAACATTAATAATCAATTAACATTCCCTACCGTCCACTATCATTAAGGTAGGGGTTTAATTGTTTATTAATCCCTTAGTCATATTTTAATTAAATATTCCTTAAAAATTAAACTTTTGACATTTTTAAGATTTAGTCTCTATATCCTAATTAAGCATTAATTCGACAAAATCACATGACTGCAATTCAATTCACTCCTAATATAATTTTATAAATATTTAATAAAAGTATTTATAAGTACAGTTTATAGAAACGAGATCCTGAAATTACACTTTTTACACTACTGATTTTCAGGTCGTTACATCTACTATCTTTATAAATCCTGATTCTTTCTGTCTTGGATTTGTAGGAACGTGAGTCCTTGCCTGACCTTGTAATTTAACATCTTGATTATTCTAATTCATTTAATATTCTCCCATAAATTGGGTCCCCCTTTCCATGAGCATGAATTGGATGGTTACTGTATTTTGTTGACATGCTAAAAAGTTGGGTCTTTAATTTTGGTATCAGACCGAGTATATGGCGGATATGAAGTGTGAAGGTTTGTCTTTATGTTGGGTATATTAACCTATATATTTGTTATTTGTTCTCGTTTATGCATATCGGTAGCATACAGAAAGGAAAACCATACCGGTTTCTGGAATTTCATACATATTTGCTGCTTTCCCACATTTATGCATGGTCTACTACATTCTAAACAGGTAGCTGAGCTATGCTAAAAAAAAGAAGATAAAATTTATGCTCAATTTAGCTTGTTGATGGAACTCCTTGAAATTTTAGAGATGTTTTGTCAGTTGCTCTTATTATTTATATGGTGTACTTTAATTGTACCATTTTTTCCCAGGATTTTATAATAAAAATAGTATAAATTAATTATTTTCGATGCAATGCACAGATTAATTATATGTATTAATTAAATTCTATTAAATAAATTTTATATTTTTAAAACTTTGATAATTATGTTTTTATATTGAATCATGTATTGAATAACATGATATTTGTTTATTAATAAATAAAGAAAACTAATTTTTAACAAAAAAATCTATTAAGAAAATTAGTTGAAATAAATTAATATTTCATTTAAGCAACTTAGTTGTTTAATAAAGGAATAAAAAGTTAATTAATATTTCATTGACATAAATTAGGACTTGTATGTTTCAAAATATTGACCGATAAAGATAATAGGTTTTAGTTTTTTATTTGGTGGAATCATGGTATTCTATTTCGTTTTATACTTTATAGAGATTAATCCTTTAAAGATTTGTAGATGTCCATAGAGTTCGATCTAGAAATAAAGGATAAAAAAGGACGCGAAAATTTGGTAGCTGACCATCTGAGCCGAAGACCTCCATCGAAGGACTTCATACCACTTAAAGACAATTTTCCAGATGAAAGCCTGCTCGCTACTCAGACAGCTTTCCCCTGGTATGCGGACATGGTGAATTACCTTGCTACAAGTATAGTCTCTTCTAACTTATCTCGTCTGAAAAAGATAGATCAAACGTGAATCGCAATACTATATTTGGGATGACCCCTACCTTTGGAAATACTGTTCCGATCAGGTAATTCGACGATGTGTTGCAGAAACTGAGGTAAAATCAATTCTATCTTTTTGTCATTCTTATGCATGTGGTGGACATTTTGGCCCTAAACAAATTGCACATAAAGGACTTGAATGTGGACTATATTGGCCACGTATTTTTCAAGATGTGTATTTGTTCTGTAAAACATGCGAAACGTGCCAAAGGGTAGGAAACTTGAGTCGGAAAAATGAAATGCCTCTAACCCCTGTACATGTTTGTGAAATATTTGATATATGGGGCATAGATTTTATGGGACCTTTTGTCTCTTCATACGGTAACGTCTATATTTTACTTGCAGTGGACTATGTGTCGAAGTGGGTGGAAGCAAAAGCCACTCGTCATATTGATGCCAAAACGATAGTCGATTTTCTAAAGAGCTATATTTTTCTAGATTTGGCACACCGCAAGCATTGATCAGCTATCGTGGAACGCATTTTTGCAATAAGGTAATCGACACACTTTTGAAAAAATACGGGGTAGTGCAATGAGTCACTACGACTTATCATCCTCAATCAAACGGTCAAGAAGAAGTGTCGAATCGAGAAATCAAGTTGATTTTGGAGAAGACCGTTAAGTCGAACAGAAAAGACTAGAGTTTGTGACTAAACGATGCAATATAGGCGTACCGTACAGCTTATAAAGGACCCATAGGTATGTCTCCTTATCGCCTAATTTTTGGAAACCATGTCATCTTCCTGTTGAGCTAGAACATAAAGCGTTTTGGGCGGTCAAGCAATGCAACATGGAGTTAGAAGCTACATGTAAGCATCGTAAGTTACATATTTAGGAACTTGAGGAAATTCGACGAGAAGCGTATGAAAGTGCCCAAATTTATAAGGATAAGTTCAAAGCATACCATGACCAAAAGATAACCCGTAAACAATTTATGGTAGGACAGAAAGTATTACTTTATTGTTAGGGCCTTTTGTTGTTACTTACATGTTTCCACATGGTGCAGTCAAGGTTAAAAGCGAAGAATCTGAAAAAAATTTTAAGGTCAACAGACAGCAATTAAAGCCTTTCTACGAGAATTTTTAAGTCCACATGGTTGAGGAGATAGTCCTCGAAGAGCCGGTTAAATAAATTTCCAGGTCGCCTAGTTAACGATGTTAAACAAAAGCGCTTTTTGGGAGGCAACCCAAGTTTATTTTCATTTATTTAATTTTGAGTTTTAGTAAGATTTAGGTTGTAAATAAATAAATTTTTATTTAATCCAATGAATTTTTTATTTTCAAGAGCGTAACAGGTTATGAATTTTTCCAAAAGTCGGATAATGATGGTGCCGTGGGCACTTCGTGCTAAATGCTGACAATTATTTCCCAACGCCGACAACATCGTTAGAAACACATGGGGAGTATTCTTAACATTTCTCTTTGCTTTTTGTTTGAGTTACTGAACTTTATTGCATATAAAACATGCTTGAGGACAAGCATAGAGTAAGTAGGGGGGATTGAAAATTGTAATTAAGTATGCATGCATGATTTTTGCTGCATGTCTCTCTTTTACATATGTTCAATCTTATACTAGAATTACTCGATAGTTTATTCTGACATTGAGCCTCTAATCTCATTACGTAGTCAATTTGGACAATTGGGCAAATTTTAAATTAAAGTGTTCAAAGTATCTAGATTAGTCGACATTTGTGTTTTAAGGTTGATATATGTAACTAGACTTTTCATATAAATTGATTGTTTGAAAAAATGTTTGCTTGTACATAAATTAATAAATAAAATGAATAAATAAATAAAGGCTCAAGTTATGAGTGAAATTTTCGAAAATGTGACCGAATTGAGTAACCGGGATAGGATGCTTGGGTTGTCATTTTATCTCGTGTAAAAAGGTTCGAGTGACAAGTCGATAACTTGCAAACATTCCGTTAACCGAGCCTTAAAAAAAACAGACTGTTTGAACTGAGTAACTGGGATAGGGTGCTTGGGTTGTCATCCTAGTTCGCGTAAAAAGGTTTGACCATGCCTAGTTTTTTTTATAATGCCTTGCAAATTTTAGATTCAAACCCAGTTTAGTGAAATTATTTAGTTCACATATTTCAATTTTATGACACTTGTTGATTAAAATATATATTCTGAGTATTTGTTTATGTTCTTTACATTGATTATGGATGTGGAAAAGAAGCTCGATTTGTAATAAATTGTAGAATAATTTCTAGTGTTTGAACGAGCAATATGCTTGAGGACAAGCATGAGCTAAGTAGGAAGGATCTGATAACATATTAATTTGCATGATATTTTGTGTTTAATTCGGTTTATTTCTGAATTGATCCTTGCTAAATTAGTATTTTTTTTGTTTTAATCTTGTCAGGGATGCAATTGGGACGCTAAGAGACAAAAATGAGTAAAAAAGGACCAAATTGAAACACAACCAATTAAAATGAGGCCGAATAAAAAATGTGGAGAAAAGCCAATGACTCATAAGAATTTTTGACTTTGTAAAAGCCAAAGTCAAAAATAGAAAAAATCTTATTTTATTTTTATTTATTTATTTTATTTTGATTTTATGTTAAATTAGTTAAGGCCAAAAATAGCAAATTCTATGTATATAAATAGGCCTTAATGTTCTTAGGAAAATCATCACTTAATTCTACATTCCTACTTCAATTGGGAATTGAATTATTCTCTTTTGTCTTTCAAATTGGCATTTTTCTTGCTTTTACAAAATTGGGCTAATTTCTTTCCAAGTCCTTTCAGTTCATTTCTTTACCATAATCATCAAACCACTTTCCAAAGTTTATAAAGCATGAATAATTTCATGCTTCACTAAATTTCATCTTAGCCTTAGGCCGGTGTTCTTTTCGGTCGGGAATCGTGAGATTCAAATTCGTGCTAAAAACCCTTCCAATCGGTATTCATTTTTTTCCTAAGTATCTGGATAGACCAATCATCCCTTAAAGTTAAACTTGATTTCAAGTTAAAGTGCACGTTGGGTTGGAGTCATGTTTGTTGAAAGTTGGAGAAACGAGTCGGCTATGCTGTATTCGGATCTCCGAGAACAAATGAAGGAAAAAGTGATCGGGTTTAAACCACCCACGCGGTTGAGGCTGTTAATTTGAGTTGGGTTCTTCAAAATGTAAGGCTGCCGGAATCTTGAATCGGGAACTCATGTATCTCAGTTAGATAATCGGTAAGGGTTGGTTTGCAAGTCGTACCAGGACCAGCTACAAGAGGAAGAATTGGTGGTTTGGACGTTCTTAACTGCTATAACCAACTTATCGTTAGAAGGGAAGATTAATTTTCGAGGATCGATCCTTGATACAAAATTTACCGAGTCTAAGGCTAAGGCTTATTATTTCTGTTTGTAAAATTCTGAATTTATGTCCCGAACCAAATTTATTTATAATATTATTTAATTGTTTGTTTACACATTCTCGAAACCCTCCGATTACTTGTTTATTTTTGTTGCAGGTACATTTGGAGTCGAAGGCACGACTCTTGCCACGACTTTTTACACAACGAACATTCTGTTCATAAGTAAACACAGAAGTTGATTACAACATCCAATCCCTGTGGACTCGACCCTACTACCACTCTTTACTACAATTTAGAGTTATTTTTGTAGGAATTATTTTTGGTGATTTCGATGCCCATCAAATTAAATAAATCAAAACGAACAAATCATTACCATAATAAAATACTTAACCTCGAAACACACCAAAATTTAAAAATACCAAAATACCATAGCTTTTAATAATATATGATATATATCTATATAATATTTAATTTTTGACATCTATTAATAATATAATAATATAGGAGAGGATTCAAAAAATTAAAGTAATTTTACACATTTTCATAACTATTTATATGATTAATATTAAAAAAATTGGTTACCACATGGCACCAATTAAAATGTGTCATGTGACAACTTTCAACCAATCAAAATTTGCCACTAACATTTAGGGTTATTTACAATAATAACATTGACTAGACGTTAATCGATATTGGTTACCATTGATCAACGTTGACCATCGTTGACCACTATTGATCGAATGTTGACCAAGTTCATCGTTCACGTGGCTTTATCGAAATTTATCACACCACCCTTTTTTTAATATTGTATATGAAATATTTTTTAAAATGTAAAAATATCATATATAATATAAATAATTCAAAAATGTAAAAATTTAAAAAATAAAAAATTCTAAAATATATAATCATAAATTTTAAAAAATATATTATATAAAAATTGAAAACAATTAAAAAACTATAAAATTCTACAATATAAACCTTTGTATCTTATTCAAGTTAAACTAATTCAAATTAATCCAAAATTTATTTGTCATACAAAAAAAAAAAACCTTTTTGAATTCCCTGTAGAAAGAGATTTGGCTAATGAAAAAGCTTTCAAGGCCGCCCAATATCATTTTTTTTCCAAACATTTTTTCGAATACAATTTTTTTATGTAGAAGTACCTTTTTCTTGGATCACATTCAAAAAAAAAAGTTATTCAGGGCTCATATAAATTCAAAAATTAAAATATTATTAAAAAATAGATAAGAACAAGTTTAAAACTTAAAGAGAAGGCTGGGGAAGAAGGATGCTTTAAGATTGCTGAAGAGGCTAAATATCCCCTCTTCATCTTCTGAGTGGGTATATATAGTGGAAGTCCTCGTCTATTAGTGTGATGTGGCAGGTTGTCATGTAAAAGTTGTAGGGCATGCAAGATGTGCATCGTGGCTCCATTCTGTTATGATAATACGAGATTGTTACGCCCAAGTGGGGTCCAATGATCATCAAAAGTGTGTTTTCACTTTAGGAGTGTTCATACCTAAAAGCAGGTGTCTCATAAAGACACTTCCTGGGATACACCAACTGAATGGGTGGATAGGTGATGGTTAGTATAGGCCCTTGAGGGGGAAGCGAGTAGGCTAGATCCCATACTGATACCGAGGGATGAGGGATCTAGGACAACTACTCATCAAGACACCTGAGTGAAATCAGAGAGTTGGCTACGTGTCTAAGTCTAGAAGTATATTAAAATTAAATTAAATTAAAAGAATTAAATCAAATCAAATTTAATTGAATTAAAACCTTTAAAAAAGATACATTCTTTCCTTTCCCTATTTCTTTCTTCTATTTTAATGCAATTTTTAACTGTTAGATTATTTCTTTTACTTAGCTTCTTTTCAGTATTTAGATTTCATGTTTTATCTAAATTCTTTTATTATAGAGATTCACTTAGCATTAGGCTCCATTTGTTTGCCAGTAAAATATTTTCCGAAAAATAATTTCTGGAAAATGATTTTCTTTTCTGGAAATGATTTACTTTTCTGGTGTTTGGATGAATCTGTGTAAAATATTTTCTATTGTTTGGCAGATTTCCTGAAAATATTTCATAAAACTGTTTTAAATTAAACAAATTATATTTAAAAATTTATTATCTTTTCATTTTTAATTGAGTTTAATATATATATTAATAAATTTATATTTTAAATTGTTTTTACATATATTGTAATGATTTATTAGATGTATATAATAAGACTGTTTTTGTTTGTTTCACTTGAATACACAAATACGATATAACACACTCATTTGATATGAATATGTTTGGATCATACAGGAATTTTGTATACACTATCAATCAATTAATTACAACTAGTTTAACATCCATCCATAAAATGTTTGGAAATTTCTTTTCTTGATTACATATAATAAGCTTAAACTTCTTTAAAATGGATGTGAACTAAAAAGGTCAAAATTGAAGATTATGGGGGACGCAAAGCACACAGACTACAAAAACCAACCAAATAGCTTTAACCATTGATTTTCTAACACACTTGGACAAGGTTTTGTTACCCAAGGACGTAAGGTTCAAAGAGTGTTATCCAAGGATTTGGATCATGTTGCATTACATTAGCCGCTCGTTCAAACTCTTTTCTGGGAACTTTAATGCTGAACTTGTCCACCATTTGACCAAGGTCATGAGATATCACAAATGGATCCTTTATGCAGATTAAATGACGGTCATTGCCAATTCTTCTTGCCTAGTCTTTTTTTCCCTTACTACACAAATGGAGTCATCAAATTAAAAACGTTTTTGTTTTGTAGAATTCATTTATTTTGTCCCCACCTACAACTATTTAGTCATCGGTTAAGGCAAAACCAAATATAGCATCTATTGATCATTTGCAAATTGCAAGCCATTCTAAAAGAGTGCACTCATGTTTCTCCCTGCTCAGAACTTACTACAGTAAATGGGATTTGTTAATAAAATAATTCATTCACCATAAGACGTAACTAATACCCAAAGAAGGTATTTAAAATGAAACCAGATACATGCATCTTAACTTGTACTTATAAGTTCAAAAACCATGAAAACATTTTATAAACCATGAAAACATCAGAATAATACATGCAGAGAAGTTTCTTCAATAGGAAGGAAGGTACTACAGAGGTGACTACTTCTCATAGCAATGATGGTTGGGCTGGTTGGGACGAAGCCAAGGATGATGGATATGATAATTTCAATAATGGCGCATCTAGTAAAAAAGTTATTGGTGATAATGGAAAATCAGATGCCTCATGGTCGGGTGGAGGCTTTCCATTTTTAAAACGAGAGAAGCCTCAAAATGAGCCTAACTCGAAGCAGAGATGGAGACGAGTAGCGTCAATCAGAAAGGCAGAGAAGAACCTTAAAACCTAAAACCCTTTGCCTATGTTCTCTAAATGGTACCTCTGGAACTAATGCTATTTGGTGCATCATTTACAAAAACAACAAGCACAAGAATCAATCACATTTACAAACAAAACGTGGTACCATATTACATTTTCATTGCCCTGAATCGATAGAATTACATCATCACAGACAAAATAACCATATCCAACATATGAGCCAAGTATCAAGCATAAACATACGTGAGTCACTAGTGAACATCAATCAAAAACTAATAGTATTTAAAAGAAATTTTCATTTTGTTACTGATACTAGTTATATAATCTTGAAACAAGACAGATCTTATGAAAAAGCAGTAAGAACCCAGTAAATTTGAACTTAGTTCTCAATACAACTAAAAGCAAAACACCAATATTGTAAGTAATAAGAGTAGATGATATTGAAGCTTAAAGAAAATCATTAAGACAAAGAAAAAATAAAGCTGCAGCTCGTTTACCTGGTTGAGAAGCGAAAAAGCACTTCGAATAGGATAGTGTTCATCCATAAATCCCAAGGCAACAAGTCCATTTCTATTGAAAGCGTGCACCTTGTACTCTAAATTAACAAAGCCAAACAAAAAAATTGGAATTAAGAAAAAAATACACCATAATATTTACTCATACTCAACCAAATCATCTTTTCAAACCCAAAACAGAAATGAAGTCCACAAAAATAAAAGAGAGGCTCATCCATATAAAGTCAAATACTAAAATCTTTACTAATTGTGAGAAAACACATTGGAATGACAATTTTTTACTACAAAAATTGTAATTTTAGAACATATCGAAAAATACAAAATCTAGTAGAAAAGAGAACACAATAACTTCAGATGCAGATGCTGAAAAGAATATTTGGTCACATCTCCAGGAACTCCACGAGTAAGATAGCAGATGCTGCTAAGATTTTGCTTCCTAAGGAAAGGGTCCCTGTATCTAAGAATGCAAAGGAATTAACAGAGGAGTCTGGTGATGGAAGTAATAGAGTTCATTCAGGTATCAATAAGGATGACTCTATCAGAAATTCTAAACTTGATAAGGTAGACTAAGCTTGTAGGAAGGATGGTGACTGCAATAAGACATGAAAATAGAAAATCCTGGATCATTGAAGAGATTTGCTATACTGAACAACAAACTTTCCTTTAATGACATAGACCAGCTCTAATCCTGAACAGAGCAGTATCAATAATCAATAGCTCTAATCCGAATCATGTTGGTGATCTTCAAATCACCAATAAAACATAGGACAACAGCAATAGTAATTACAGGTTGAAATTGTTAAATATGACTCCTATTTTCAGTCAAATTTGAAAAATAATCTTTCAATTAAACTCTGTTTACTTGTTTCAATCAAACACTGATTAGTTTAGATTATTTTATTATTATTTGATCTATGAATTTAGCCTATAAATAGGCTCTTTTACAACCTTAGAAAATACACCCATTATAGATTAGAACTCATAACACATTTAGAGAATTTTGTGTTTACGTTTTGTGGGTTCTTTGTTTTCGGGTTTTTGGGGTTTAGTTTTTATCTCCATCTTTTGTACTCTTCGTTCTTTTACCATTATAGTAAAATTATCTTTGCCTGTGGTTTTTTATCCTCTTTGGAGGGGTTTTTCCACGTTAAATTTGTGTGTTCAATTTCTCAATTTATTCTGCTATTTTCTTGTTCGTTACTTAATCGGGTTAAAATCCTAACAAGTGGTATCAGAACTAGTTCAATTTTCATAGATTAGCCCGTTCAGAGATGGTAACAACAAGGTTTGAAATTGAGAAGTTCGATGGTGAGACAAATTTCAATCTGTGGCAGGTTCGGATGATGGCAATTCTAGTTCAATCAGGCTTGAAAAAGGTTGTTATCAGGAAAAAGCCTGAGAATCTAAATAAAACAGAATGGGAAGAGCTTGATGAAAAGGCTTTATCTGCAATCCAGTTGTGCCTCACGAATACAATATTGCAGGAGGTATTGATGGAGAAGACCTCATCTACCTTGAGGAAAAGGTCAGAAACTCTTTATGCGACTAAGTCTCTGGCTAACCGTTTAGTGTTGAAACAACGTCTATTTACGTTTCACATGAACGAAGGTGAGCTTCTTAGAGATCACATCAGTCAATTCATTACTCTTTTAAATGATTTAAAGAATGTTGAGGTTCATATTAACAATAAAGATCAGGCTATGCTATTATTGTGCTCTTTACCCCCTTCATACAAGTCTTTCAGGGAGACCCTGATTTATGGCAGAGACAAACTCTCGTTCGAAGATGTGAAGGGTCATTTGTTGAGTAGAAACAAACTCGACAATGAGCTTCATTTGGATAGCAAGACAGATAGGCAAGCTTCCATTTTGATAGCATCAAAGAAACGAGATAAAAGGTGTCGCTATTGTAAAAAGTTAGGTCACGTCAAAGCAGATTGTTATAAACTGCGAAATAAAAAAGCTGCTGAGAGTAACGAGGAAGATGTAGCTGGTGATAATTTGGCCGATGAAAATGGAGATGATTTCTTGTTAGTGTCAACAAGTGATAACACGAAGCTCACGTCCGAGTGGATCCTAGATTCAGGATGTTGTTTCCACATGTGTCCCAATAGAGAATGGTTCTCCATATACAGTTCAATTGAAGGTGGAGTTGTGCGCATGGGAAACGATTCATCTAGTAAGGTAATTGGTATTGGTACTGTTAAAATTAAGATGCACGATGGGATAATTAGGACACTCTCAGATGTCAGGTATGTACCTGATTTATGAAAGAATCTCATCTCCTTAAGTATTTTAGACTTGAAAGGATGCAAAATCAACATCGAGTCAAGCGGTATTAAAGTATCTCGTGGAGCTCTCGTTTTGTTAAAAGATAAAAGAACCGGCGGTCTTTATATTCTGGAAAGTTATACAGTGACCAGTGAAATCGGACGTCCCTCGTCCGTTATGGAGTTGAAGTCAACTTGTTTGGAGGGAGGCAACTTGGTCATAGAGGGAAAAAGGTATGACTGTTTCGTTGAAGAGAGGTTCTCTTTTGGATGCAGGTTTTGAAAAGTTAGGGCACTATGTTCGTGAAAATCAGACCCGGGTTAGTTTTGATTTGGCAGTGTACAAGTAGAAGGCTAGAAGTCTTCCAGTTTCTAAGCACAAATTCGACTCAGTTAATTCCCTGCATAGTTCAAGATAGGCTCATGGCGGGATTTGGCAAAGATGGCGTGCTTTGGCAAAGATGGCGTTATGGAAAATATGAGTCAAGGTGGAGATTTGTTAAATATGACTCCTATTTTCAGTCAAATTTGAAAAATAATCTTTTAGTTAAACTCTGTTTACTTGTTTCAATCAAATACTGATTAGTTTGGATTATTTTATTATTATTTAATCTATGAATTTAGCCTATAAATAGGCTCTTTTACAACCTTAGAAAATACATCCATTAGAGATTAGAACTCATAACACATTTAGAGAATTTTGTGTTTACGTTTTGTGGGTTCTTTGTTTTCAGGTTTTCGGGGTTTAGTTTTTATCTCCATCTTTTGTACTCTTCGTTCTTTTGCCATTATAGTAAAATTATCTTTGCCTGTGGTTTTTTATCCTCTTTGGAGGGGTTTTTCCACGTTAAATTTGTGTGTTCAATTTATCAATTTATTCTACTATTTTCTTGTTCGTTACTTAACCGGGTTAAAATCCTAACAGAAAGAAATCCTTAAAGAACAAATAGAGTAGACAGTTTGGAAGGGGGGAAGCAGGTTAAGGTAGTTTAACCTGCCTTAGGGATTGTTCCTTCTCCTCCTACATGAAATATATTTTCTCGAAAGTCAGAGGACTTAGTTACCCTCCGGAGCAGGAAAGAACATATAGAATAATATGTTCAAAATTTGAACATGTAATTCACTAAAAAATTAAAATAAAGAAACAATGAAAGGCATAAAATTTTAGGCATACGAACCGAAAGAAACTTGTATAACCAACGCTGCTTCACTTTCAGATAAAACCCACCACTAATTCAGCACAAAGAACAAAAGGGTATTCAACAGTATAAAAATTTAAATCAAAATTCTAGGGAATTTCCAAAATTATCGGTTAAAATGTGGACAAGTAAAGAACAAGAAGAAAGAAAAGAGCTTTTAAATGAAGATAAAGAAGATGCCATACCTTAAGCCAAGATCCTGCGAAGAGGAAGATTAGAGCGAAACGAAACAGCAGCCCTGAGAAGAGAAGATATACGATAGAGGCAGCTAAGGAAAAACGGAAATAAAAGATGAAGAACAGGAAGAAGGAGAAAACAGAAGAAGGAGAAAGAAGATGATGAAAGTGGAGGAAGATTTTCCGGAAAATGTCTTACAGAAATAAAATCGGTAAGACATTTTCCTTAAAATCCCTCATCATTTTCCCGTGTTTCTGAAAAAATTTTACCAATGTAAGTTATTTTCAAGCAAACAAACACTGGAAAATCAGGAAAACATTTTTCAGAAAATGTTTTCCTACTAAACAAATGGACCCTTAATTATTTTATGCAAAGTATATAGAAAAGAATAGAAAAAGTTATTTTTAACAAAAATAATACATAGATGGAACGATGAAAATGTTCAAGTGTACATAATCGCAATAAGTAATAAAGTGACACAAGGACTGTGTAAGAAAATATTTATGAAATGCAATTAATAAAAATACTTTGGTGAAGGAAAATCTTTTGTTTTGAAAGAAAAGGGTTTAGTAAACTATATTTTAACTAAGAAAATTAAAAGGTAAAATTCCAAAGCATAATTTCAAAAGATGATTTTAATCAATATGACATAATTGTGTTAGATCAATTACATTTCTTAACTTAATATTATCAAGACAATGTTCATGTTGTTACGAATAAATTAATGGCAACTTAGTAATTTGTTAACTATAGCACATACAAACTTACTAAATTAACTAATCTCTTGAATATATTACAAAACCAATTCAAATAATTAATCAATTTAAATAAGCAAGTAAAAGATTAAGTGAAGTAACAATATATTCCTACATTGAAACAGTTTAATCACAATAATCTTGCAAGTTATACAAGGCTAATATACCGTTTAATACCGTCGCTAATTTAACCCTCAGCTACCTTAGAAGATTAAACATGCACTGATTAAGTATTGTGTCAATTAATTACAATTTAAATACGATTAATAATTAATTCATTAGTTACCTTACAATTGTAATGCAAGTATATAACATAATCATGGTTTTACTTAATCAAACAATTTATCAAGACCTATAACAACACAAACATGATTTTAATAACTTAAGTAGATGAAATGCAATCAACCTTACACGAATTAAATTTAAGCCATGTTAATTAAATTTAGAAAAACAACATAACAAATAGACATGTTCATAACAACAACAAGAAAAGTTAAAGGATAGGAAACTAGAATAAAATCTAGTGTTTCTCCGAAGCCAGACTAGTTTGCTCCTCTCTTTCTCCGCTCGTTCTTGTTGTTCCAAGACTTCTATAAGCACTTGAATGTTGCTACCCAAGGTGGTTGAAAGGCTCTTTTCCAAAAGAAAAATCGGCAAAGGAAAGTAGAAAGGAAAAAAATGGAAAACAAGAAGAGAAAGTGAGTGAAAGAGAGAGAGATGTGTGGCATGGGAGGTGTGTTGAATGAAGTAGCAAAGATGGGTATTTATAGGTCTGAAGCTGCTAAAAATAGCAAATAATTAGGAGTCATACACTCTTCCTTGGCTGACCATACAACAAGCAAGTTTGAATGTTTCAAACTTTGCTAAATGTAGCTTGGGGCAAATCTTCAAAGGCACAAAAAGTGGAGGGGTTTGAATGGAGTTTAAGGAAACTTTGAGGGTTGTTATGCAAGTAATTAAATCAGCTAAATAAGCTGATTGGGATGGTTTTGGGCTGCCAATTTTCTTGTTGGATCAATCTTCAATGCTTAGCACATTGGGTCACTTTCTCCTTCAGGCTTTATTTAATTTTTAACCCAATTTAAGTTAGATAAAAATTAAATACAAAGTACATAAAATAATCATCATTTGGACCGTCCTTGGCTGAAAAAATATTCAGTCTTGCTCTTGGTTCACTTGATGCAAAAATTCCCCAACGGTTCAAGCCTTTCGAGGTGTCTGCCGAGCCAGTTTTTACCTTTTGTGCAAAATTATCGAAAATAAACTAAATTTGTGAAAATTTATTATAAAAATAATTAAAATTCAATATGTTAATAATTTAAGTACAAATTATTTATTCTATAATTAAAGTGTGAATTTCGACAAAATTTACTACAAAACTACATGAACTAGAGCTCAAAATGTGCTGAAAAATTCTATATATTTTTGCGCTTCCAATAGATTTTGAATCTATATGAGAAAAGAATCAAAACAGAGATTTAAAAACTTAAATAGAAAAGAAGCTCATCAAAATATGGGTTTTATCATCGAAAGTTGAATTTAGATGAGTTTCAATGAGTTCTTGAATTTTTATATTGAAGATTTTGAGTGAAAAATTGAAGAGATGAATATGTTTATAATTTTTTAAAAAATAATACTTAAATTTTCTTTTTGAATTTTTAGTTAAAATGTGTTTCATGTTACAATTTTTTATTATATAATGACTGAAATAATTTAATTAATGGAGTATAATTTAAGTAAGAAATATAGTTTAAGTATGACAAAAAAATCAATTTAAAAGAAAGTAATCTAAGTAGGATTTTATATTTATGCCTTGGGTAAGTTACAATTGGGAAAATTTGTTTAATCCTATCTAGAAGGTGTGTTGTGGCAGTGATATTTTGGCTGTTGACGAAATGAACCTTTGTTAAGTACAAATGTCAATATTGGCTGCTGCATATCACATGGTAGTGAATAGGTATGCATGGCTTTTATTTTATTGATGGAAGGTAGCATTGCTCACATTGTTTGAAAACTTGGAATATAATATAAAATAATTGGATAATAACTTGTCATCAAGTTATTGCATTTCAATAGATATAGATAAAAATAATTAATATGATGTTGTTAAAATAAAATCGGATGTAGAAAAAGACCATACTTTACTTATAATATTAATAAAATATTATAGTTTTTTAGGGTAAATTATATTAACAGTCACTCAATTTTGGGTAGCTGACAAAACAATCACTTGAGTTTTATTTCATTCATTCAACTTTAAAAAAATAACAAAACAGTCACTAACTTTATTAAAAAGTGACAAATTAATAACTCATTAACATTTTCCGTCATAGGCTTAACGGGATAGCTGAAGTAGCCAATTAATTAGCTAATTAGGCCAATTAACTTGTCACGTTAAATGAGTAGTCAAAGAGTCAAAAAGAAAAGAAAGACAATTGGCCTTTCTCTGTGTCTTTCTTCTTTCTCTTTATCTTCTTCTCCTTCAACCTCTTTCTTTTTATGCTTCCTTTTTTTTCTTGTTCTTCTTTCTTTTCTCTTCATCTTCTTTCTCCCTCAACCTTGTCTTTTACCATCTCCTGAATTTGGGTCTTTTTCTTTCAATCCGAATGTGCTCCTACCTACAGTTGTGATGCAAAGTATTTAACACTAAGAAGACAATGAAATGCAACCTTCTAAAACCAGAAGACATTATAATGAAAAATGGCATCAGAGAGGTTACCAAGGGCCCTGTAATGCATTCAATAACAACAATGCCACCCACAACGCCAATGGAATGAAAATTCACAATCATCTCGTTTCAGGACCTTTCTATTACATTATGATAAAATTTTCAAACAGCTAAAAAAATTGAACTACTAGCTATTGGGGATGCAGGAAAAATACAATGTACTAAAACTACAAGGAAGCAATTCAGCAGGCATTCAGATAAGCCATAAAAGTAACATGTTTTTAATCCCATTATTGATGCGTTTTTGGATGATTTATTATATGAATTAGTGAATTTGATGCTCCTAATCTTTTAAATTCATGTTTCTATACTTAGGTGAGCATAGGGGAGTGAAAGGAGCGAAAAACAAGCCAAAATCAGGCAAAAAGAGTTGTTTTCAAGATCCACATGGCCTGGGCATTTCCACACGGGCTGGCCACATGCCCATGTGCCAGTCTGTGTCTATTTTGCACTCGGCTTCCCTGTTACGGAGAAAAAGGCAATCTAAAGTCTATAAATACACACTAGAAGAGGATCTAAAGGGGACACGCAGAGTAGAACGTAGAAATTACTCGAAGAAGGCCGACAAACTTAACTCAAAAGCAAGATCTCCTTCAAGACTGAATATCTCCATTCAATTTCTTTAGAAGTTTTTGGGTTTCTTTATGTTTTGTTGTTTTCCTATTTTTGAGATGTTTTCCTTTCCAAGTATGAACTAAATTCCCTAAATACCTAGGGAAGATGAACCCTATGACAGATCTTATTATTTGATTTTTCTGAATTACATGATAAATATTTGTTCTTGATCTCAATTATGTTTACTTACCTTCATGTTTAATGTTTTTAGGATATTAATTCATAATTGATGTGCTTATTCAGTAGAGCAAAAGTCCCTGTTTAAGAGTAGATCTAGCATAATTGAGTGAAGTTGCATGCAATCCTAGAAATAGGACGACATAAATCTACCGGATTAGAGTCAAATCTAATAGGGGAATCCATAGATCGAGTTAATGCGGTGATAGGGGTTTTAATTAGAAAGAGATATTAATTAATCAACCTAGAGTCAGTTATTTTTATTCTCGAAAGAGATATTAATATAATTTAGGGATTTCTACGGATCAAGTCAAATGAATAAATCGTTTAATTCATATTTAGAATAATAAGTGAAGTCTAGGTGGATTCTTTCCTGGGTATTGTCTCTCTCATAAGTTTTCTTCGATTATTTTCCCAATTCGCTCCCTGTTGCTTAGTAGTTAGTTTAGTTTAATTTTAGATTAAAAACAACCCTTCAATTTATAGGTTAGATAATAAAAAGATAGTGATTACTAGTACTTTTAGTCCTCGTGGATACGATATTCCCGGCTTACCGTACTTATACTACCATTCGATAGGTGCGTTTGCCTTTGTCGCATTTTAGTTAGTTCGTGACGTCATCAAGTTTTTAGCACCGTTACCGAGAACTAAAATATTAGGAACACTTAATTTTTATTACTTTAGCCATTTTTTATTTTTACTTTAATTTACTAACTTTTCTTTTATTTGCTTCTGGCAGGTTCCTTTAGTTTATAACTAGAAGAAACCCGTCAGGACCTCTAGTATTCGAGATTGAGATTGAAGTACAACTCGCAGAAACTGTAGAGAAGCAAGGCAGAGTCGACAGAGTACAATAGAAGAGCAAGAGGACGTTGTTATTAATACTGAGGAGATGGCAGAAAATCATAATATTCAGCTACCTCCTGTGGTTGCTGTAAATCCTGTAAATTCGAAGCCTGCTCCTCGTACTATGTACAATTATGCCAAGCCCAATTTAACTGGGGCTGAATCGAGTATTGCTAGACCTGCTGTTGCTGCAAATAATTTTGAACTGAAACCTAACACTATTCAAATGATTCAACAGTTTGTTCAGTTTGATGGTTTGCAGGACAAAGACCCAAATACTCATTTGGCTAATTTTTTGAAATTCTGCAACACTTTTAAAATTAATGGTGTTTCTGATGATTCCATTCGCCTTCGGTTGTTTCCCTTTTCGTTGAGGAGTAAGGCTAAACAGTGGTTGAACTCCCTACCACGAGGTTCTATCACTACATGGGAACAAATGACTGAAAAATTCTTGTTGAAGTACTTTTCATCGGCTAAGACAGTCAAGCTGAGGAATGATATCTCTTCCTTCGTGCAAATGGATCTAGATACTCTATATGATACATGGGAGAGGTATAAAGATTTATTGAAAAGGTGTTCTCACCATGGGTTACCTTTATGGCTACAGGTTCAAACTTTCTACAACGGTTTGAACCCCTCAACTAGGCAATTGATCGATGCATCTGCCGGTGGGAATTTGATTTGATTGTGGATTTCAGTGATTGTTTTTGGTCGAGTTGAATAGAATTCTGATATTCTTACTTTTTATTATTGAAGCTCGTTTCTTTTAGTTCAGACTTGCTTGTGGTGAGATTTTATCATGTTAAAATGTTCTCTAAATAAGGGACACAATATTATACTAGAAACCTTCCTTTTCCTTTCCCTAGTTTCCTCTCAATCCAGGCCAGGCCTTAGATCTAGTTCATGTGTACTAAACATCTTGTATGCTTGCTTGTTTCATTACTATTGATCATTCTATAGGAATTTTCTACTTTTGGTGGTAATACAATCACTCAAGTAGGTGTACCAAAAATTATTTTTGGCTAATGGGATCTTTTGTGATATTGTTTAGAGGTTTTAATAATTGGTAGTATCATGAGTGGTATATTTAGATCCATATTTTCTGCTCTTCATGTGATCTATTGGCTCTTAACAAGCTTTCTTAATGCTATTTTGCAGGATGATATCTGTTGGGAAGCTCAAACAATGAGTTTGATTGATCACTCAAATGTTATTCGGGCATATTGTTCTTTTGTGGTTAACCATAATCTTTGGAAAGTCTTGCCTTTCATGTTAGAGGGTTCATGTTTGTACCTCATGAAGTCAGCATATCCAGATGGTTTCGAAGAGCCTGCTATTGGTTTTGTTCTGAAAGAAACATTTAAAGTTCTGGATTATCTTCATCGACAAGAACATATTCATAACGATGTTAAGATCAGTGCCTCACAAAAGTTGGCATTATGTTATCTGATTGAATTCACCATTATTTTATTTAATAAGTTTTTTTTAATTAGCATTACAGGCTGGAAACATATTGCTTGATAACAATGGCACAGTAAAGCTTACTAACTTTGGTGTTTCAACTTGCATGTTTGATGCAGGAAATAGGCAACGTTCTAGAAATACCTTCATTGGAACTCCTTACTGGTGAGCTATTTTTGTCAAATCTGTCCAACTATTACCCTTCTCTTCAGCTTCTTATGTACTCTGATGCCATTGATAGAATTATTTTTTCTTTGAATTTCCACAGTCTGATATTCCTATTTATCCTTTCTTTTCAGGATGGCACCAGAGGTCTCGCAGCCTGGAAGTGGATATAACTCTAAGTGAGTGTTCAGTCTTCACTTAAAGTTAAGGTCTTAGAATTTCACTTAAATCCAATGTCCCCTTACAATGTTGTATAAACACAACATCTTAGTGTACACAAGTATTTTCTGCTTCATGGGGCAAGGGGTGGTCATGACTCATGAGTTTGAACCTACAAGGACTTATGATTTTGGTCTAAGTGACATTTGTTCTGAAACACAAAACTTCACTTTATCCACACATCTGGGCTTTCTATGAAAGCACTTATGTACCTCAAAGTTACCACTTTTGCATAATCAGGAAATGGTTAAAAGGTTAGTTCTGTTGTTTGCTTTTAGAATGATTCAGTAACTTAGGGAAACTAGAATAAAGTATTTACGTGCTGTTAGGGCTAGGATCCGTTGTAATTTTTCCTACTGATAGAGCCAATGGACCTAATTTGGACTTTCTTAACCTCCATCTTCTTTTATAGGTGACAATAAATTACCTACTAGGGAATTTGGGAATGACACATCAAGACACAGTTGACATAGTTGATCTTGGTGGTGGATCTGTTCAAATGGCGTATGCCATCTCCAAGAATCTTGCTTCAAGAGCTCCAAGTTTACCAAATGGACAGGACAATTATGTAAATGAAATGTATCTCAAGGATCAAAATATTACCTCTATGTACACAGGTACCCTCCATTTTAACAAAATAGGATTCATTAATGATTTGAAATTGAATATAAAGAGAAATCTTAATGGCTTGTGATTCCTTAAGCGTCTTATCGATGTGTCTCTATTCACCATTTGTATAATCTTTATATTTTAGTTGTATACTTATGGCTTTCTTGTGTACGATTATTTGCACTATGGCTTCTTGGCAAATCGGCGAAATTTTGAAGGCCATCAAGATTCGCAACCCTTGCATCTTGGAGGGTTTTGATGGTATGTTTGAATTTCTTTGGTTGCAACCAACACTATAAAGTGCTACTTTTTTAAATATATATATATGTGTGTGTGTGTATTTGGGCTGCAAATGGCAGGCACGATTTATGAATTCAGAACTAAGTTTATAGCTACTGACGACCTGAAAATGTGGTAATTGTGCATATTTGCTTCCTCATCGCTAATCGTATTCATCTCTATTCGAAACTTTGAATGCCTGAATAATGGAATAGTTCGAATATTACGGATTTAAGAGAAACTAATGTTTCTTTAACAATTATATTTGTTTGTTTGTTTTCATTTAATAGAAATTAATGCTTTGGATTTAGTCTAAAATCTCTTATTTCACCTTTTCCCACTTTGTTGCTTAAATTTCTTCTGCTGACCTTGAGGAATCCCCAATCCCATCTTCATCACTCTTCATGCATTAATTCCTATAGCAATATCAAGGGTGGCAAGTTTAATTGACACATGACTTCTTTTGAACTGTTTGTTTTTCAAAGTTGACCACTAATTGGAAAAGATCATCTTTTCAAACGCAGATATTATTTTGATCAAGGCCCGGTGCTATTACAAGAGCGGATCCTTGGTGCACACCATGGCTTGATTTCTACATATGCATTAGAAACAATGATTTTATATATCATTAATGTCTTTCATTCATCCTTATTTTGTTCTATTTGTATTTTGTTAGATTTACGGTGTAGTATGATAAGTGCGGTATTTTGTTTGGCGGGATGTATTTATATCATAGATTATTCTTCTTCTCAATATTTTGATAATGAATTTTAATTTTTTTATATTTTTAGGACTTTTACAATATTTTATAATATTTTATTTTTTAATTTTATGACCTTTAGCGGCATTTGTGAGAAAAGCGACGTTTTTTGCGGCGCTTGCAAAAAGGCTGCTAATAGTTTTAGTGGCGCTTAAAAGCGCCGCTAAAGGCCTAAAAAAACGCCGCTAAAAGTCAGTTTTGCTGCTTACACAAATTTAAATGGCTTTCATTGCCTAATGGTACGGCTACAAGGCTAAATGCTGAGAAGATAATTTTTATATCTATTGTAGCTACTACTATTACACATCTGATTTGCCATGCATTTTTATTTTATATTAGTAAATGAACATTCATAATTAAATTTCATACCTAACACCTTAATCTATTTTATGTACCGAAAAATGTTTTAGGGGGCCGGATGAAATTTTAATTTTTTATAGTTTATATCTTTATAATTTATAAAGGATTAAAACGAATTTTTATAATTTTAGGGGGGCCAAAGTGTAATTTTACTTTTATTAATTTAAAATTTTTAAAAAAATTTAAGGGCCTAAAAATAATTTTACATTTTAGGGGGGCCGGGGCATGGATTAAATCAACAATTACAAAGATAGAATCAAGCAAATATAATTTGAATTACTTACATAAAATTACACGAAAATAATCTATATGTCATTGGCTCCGACGAAAATGTAAACAACAGAATTTTTGGAATTATTGCTATTTTAAAGCTTATTTTATAAGTTCCAATTATTTCTCTTCAATTTAATACAATATTATTAAATTGAACGTGAGATAAGTCTTAATCGTTGAGCTTTCTGTAGAACAAGATTACATGTATCAACCATGCTTAAACTTTTAAGTGTAACTCCATCTTCAAGTTCCCAGTCGAATGAATAAATAAGTGTACCCAACGTTAAGTGCAACATTCTCATGGCTAGTGGCAATCCAGGGCAAATTCGTCTACCACTCCCAAATGGAATGAGTCCAAAGTCCCTTCCTTTAACATCAATTGTTGATCTTATGAACCTCTCAGGAAGAAACAAGTCAGGTTCCTCCCAAAAATTAGGATCTCTACCTATAGCCCATGCGTTGATCAACACTCGTGCACCCTTTGGAACCACGAAATTATGAATCTCAATATCTTCTTCAGCTTTTCGAGGAAGTAACAAGGGAATTGGAGGATGCAATCTCATCGTTTCCTTAACAATTGCTTGCAAATAAGGTAAACAAGTAACGTGGGATTCCTCCACTGGGTTCCCTTCGCCAATTACTTGTTGCAGTTCTCTTCGAGCTACCCGTAAAGGTTTTGGGTTATGGAATAATTCTGCCATTGCCCACTCCAAAGTACTGGAAGTACTATTCGTCCCCGCTATCAACAAATCCTGTTTCAAAACAATTTCTTATTACCAAGTTATGAACTTAAATAATAAAAGACAGAAAGGAGATGAAGTTAAAAACCAGAATCAAATGCTTTATCAAATTTCTGTCGAGCTCTTCGTTGCTATCTTGTTTACTGAGTTGGAGAAGAGTATCCAATAAATCATTAGTTGATATATAATCATCCATCTTTTTCAATTCCAACCGCTCATCGATTAGTTTGTCGAAAATATTCATCAACTTCTCAAAATGAATCGACATCCGCCTCCTTATACCTTGCAAGTCAAGATTATCAAGAAGAGTAGGGAAATAATCACCAAAATTGAGTTTTCCTAACTCTTCCCTGACACCTCGCACAATTTTTTGGTATTCCAGAGCACTATCTGAAGAGTCAGCTAAATCGATAGAGAAAATAGTATTGGACAAAAGATTAAGTGTAGTTTTGAAAACAACTGTGGATATCTCGATCGCTTCCCCTACGCGGGAACTATCACGAACATCAGCAAGGAGTTGCTCTATTTTGCTACGCCGCAAGTGTTGGTTAGCGTCAAGTTTGTGACTAGCGAAAATGTGCAAATTACAGATTTTCCTAAGATTTCTCCATGTGGTTGAAACAGACATCCAAGGCAATCCGGTTTCGTTGTGTTGAAGGGCACGAAGGGCACCTGGAACGGTTCGGTTACAAGATATGGCATCGTACGTTAGGAGGATTTCTTTGGCCATGGCTGCAGACGAAAGAACTAGCGTAGTTGTTTGGCCAAGTTTCAAAGTCATGATGTCCCCATGAATGTTGGCAAGTTTGGCAAGGGCCCTATGGGGTTCATCACCAAGCTGAAAGAGGTTCCCGAAGATTGGAATTGTTGGTGGACCGGGCGGAAGCTTGTGGGTTCTTCCCAGTTTCCTTCTTGTGATAAAATGGAAAGCTTGAAACAAGATCAAGTAGAAAACAAAGTACAGTAAGCAACTCAAGAAATCCATATTAATTGCTTGCTGTTATACACAATAGAAAGTACCTCTTTCAGTGTATAAGAAATACCAATTCTTTGTTTTGAATGAAGCAATAATTTTATAGCAATTTATATAATGTTACACAAATTTAAAAGGCTTTCATTGTCAAATGGCACAGGCTCAAAATGCTAGTAACCAACAGCACAAAGGCTTTACCACCCTAAATTTTGAGATCTATTGTAGCTACTACTATTACACATCTGATTTGCCATGCATTTTTATTTTATATTATTATTATTATTTAATCAACATTCATAATTAGTACCTAACACCTTAATACTTTGAACCATTAATTAAATCAACAATTACAGAGATAGAATCAAGCAAATACGATACATGAGTTACACGAAATGTAAACAATAGAATTTTTCGGCTATCAAATTTTATATAACAATTACAAGGCGAGAAGCTTAAAGATTCATGAACATAGCTTCGTGCGTAAGTTTTATGCACCTTTCATCTAATATGTTTAGTTATTTTGTTGTTTAATTAATGAGATAATATTGACATTTGTTGCAAAATATTTTTTTATTTGTAAACTTTATTGATTAGTATTTTATATAATTGATGCATGTTTCATATTTGAAATTTATTTATTTAATACTTTTATATACATATATTTAATATTTTTAAAAATATTAATAAATTTAAAACAGTTATCAAAAAATAAAAAAATTACAATATTACTTTGCATGAGAATCATCCTCTTCCCTATACTAACTATTTAGCTATGCACTATATTTATTGTGGCAGTAGTAAAAACATTTTAATTTCCAGTTTTTTCTTAGCCTTTCAACTTGGAGTACTTAATTTATACCTAATTTCTCTTAGTTTATACCTAATTTTTAGGTACTTTGGTGGCATTAAATTTTATAATTTTATGCTAAAACCAATAGAATATTCACGTGTGTCTTAAAATATATCTATTTCTTTAAAGAAAATTAGAAATTTTAGGATTTTTATTTTTTTAATTTCATGTGCATAAATAATGAATCACAACAAATAATTGTTTAGGTTAATTCTAAACTTGTATTTCTAATAGTTTTATAATTTCAAAAATAATAGCATAAAAAGTATTACTTTAAAATAAGCTATAGGTTTTTAGAAATTTTTAATTTTTAATTTCCTGTGTAAAATAAACTTAAACAAACTATTTTCTAGATTTATTTAAATTTAGATAACAGTGTGACCATGTTCATTCTAAACATATATATATATATATATAGGAATTTTATTTTATTTTATAATTTCAAAAATAATAATATAAATAAAAATGAATTCCAAAATTTTTATAAAAAATTCAAGTGGGATGAAAAATAAACATACTAACACAATCGAAAGTTTCCTTAAATTGGATTTTATAATTAAATAAAATTTTGGTTAATTGGAGAATTAAAAAAAACGTTCTCAAGGATAATTAAAAATCAAATATCAAAATAAAAAAATCAAATATAAATTATTTGGTTAAGTATATAAAATTTGCGTTTTAAATTTTTATATTGTTGAATATTTGAAAATTTAAAATGATTATAAATAATTTAAGTATTGAAGTTTAAGGCTTATTTTAAAATATGGAATTTATTTTAAATTTATTATTATTTTAAATTATTAAAATAAAATTACTAAAAGGAAACATTAAGAATGAATTTGGAGACGTTGTTGTCCATAGTCATTTGTTAAGGTTGATTATGCCCGTTAAATAAAAAAACAATAAACATCCTAAAATTTAAGAAAAGGTCAAAATATAAAAAATTGAAAATTATCTAAAATTCCTGTTGTCATTTTGCACCATAATTTTATATTTTAATTTTTAAAAAGGATAAATATAAATTAGTATCCGAATTTGTCCACTTCTCTCAGATTGGTACTTATGATTTTTTTTATCTTAAATTGGTACCCAAACTTTTTTTCCGTCAACTATATTGGTACCTAAGCATAACATTGTTACTTTTGAGCTAACATGGTAGTACTGACCACTCATATGGTGCCACATGTCGTCCTCTTTGTACCTTTTTTTTTTCATTTTTCCTCATTTTCTTCCTTTTCTTTTTCTTTTTCCTACCCTGGCCACAATGTAACACCCCCTACCAGTATTCCGAGCCTAGAATAGGGTACGAGGCATTACCGAACTTAATATGATCAATCATGTAAAAATCAGCCATAAAATTTCTTCTAAATTAAAAACTTTCATACATATGTTTAACGTCCCTTATATGGGCCTATGGGGCCCAAAACATACATTCAGGGTGGTTCGGGACCAAACCGTAAATATATGAAACTTTTGCAACACTTAGAAAATTTTCACACTTTGGAGAGTCACAAGCCCGTGTTTTCAACCCGTGTAACTCTCTGTTTATAACTTCATCACCCTTGTCAGTCGTACACTTCATATAAATAACAAGAAACGTGTATGGGCTCATTTCTCATTAAATTTCTCATATATATACACAATTTCACGTTATGTAATCATACAACATACATTAGCCATATCTCGTAATCTAAATATATTTTATAACAACTTATCTTGATTTCATCTTGTTTCATATTTAAGCTTAAATAACCAAAGTATTTGAAATATCATCTTTATGCAAATAGTACACATGAGGTATATAATTCCATAATTATGAATAAACACATTTATCAAATATTTTCCATATTCATATACCAATGTCTCATGTCTCTATATATCAATAACCATCATTTTCATGAATTCTGAGTTCAATTTCATAATTATTTGTCTCGTGTTTAATTTATTCCATGTCGGAACTTTATTCATTAATACGTTTGAATTATCAATACATATGGACAGTACATTCAAGATGAACAATTATATAATCACAAATGAATTCATTTATCAACCAAGTTCTATACTCATATCTTATCAACTCGTACTTCATGTATCACATAATTCCATGTAACACTTACCAAACTTTGTCAAATTAGTGAACGTCATACGGAATTGAGTACTTCGTTTACTCGATGTCATAGTTCAATTATGGTCTTACACATCTTCATATATCGATGTCATAGCCCAGCTATGGTCTTACACGTAATCACATATCACATATCGATGCCATAGCCCAGCTATGGTCTTACACGAATCACATATCTCATCGATGCCATATCCGGATATGGTCTTATACTGATAGCATATATCACACCGATGCCATATCCCAGATATGGTCTTATACGGAAATCATTTGTCACTTGTAGCCGAAGCTACCACTATTCACTGATCAGGTAGCCGGAGTTATTATTTTTCATTGATCAGGTAGTCGGAGCTACCATTTTTCACTGATCAGGTAGCAGAAGCTACCACTTTTCACTGATCAGGTAGCCAAAGCTACCACTTTTCACTTGTCATTTGTCCTTGATCAGATAAGTGTAACCGAAGCTATTACTTATCACTTTTACTTATCCTTGATCAAATAAGTGTAGCCGAAGCTATTACTTATCACTTTCACTTATCCTTGATCAGATAAGTGTAGCCGAAGCTATCACTTATCACTTGTTGCCATGGTCTAACTATGGTCTTTTCCTTCAATTCATCTTGTCACTGAACTGAAATGCTCAATTTGATCATTTATTCAATTTTCATGCTTTTACATTATCCACGATTTTATCATTAATACATATGAAATAACACATCATGAAATTCATAAAATTAACAAATAATCACTAAAATTTAGCCATATAAACTCATAAGTACAAATTTTGTATTATAACGATAATCATAATTTCATAATAAATATTCCACATAAAACATTATATCATTTCTAATCCAACACTTATCGATTATAATCGGGCATGTATTTAATTTATACACGAGTCATTCATATATTTTTCCTCCTCCTCCTCTCCATCCACATCCTTGGTATAAATAACACACTTGTAAGTAACCTTATCCATAATTTTCACTAATTACTTATGTGAATATTCAGACTATCCACCCGTGTCGTAGTCACTAAATTATTTATATCTGGAGCTACAGAACTCAAAATTAAGATCCGCTAATTTTATATGAAACTATACTCATATATCTTCTTACCATAAAAATTTCATAATTTTTGGTTAGGCCAATTAATACATTTTATTCATTGAAGTCTCCCCTGTTCTGCTGTCTGACAGCTCCAACCCTTTTTCACTAAAAATTAATTATCTCCTCGTACAGGATTTGAATGATGTTCCCGTTTGTTCTCTTGAAAATAGACTCATTCAAGATTCTAAACATATAAATTTAAGCCCTAATTATTTTTATCCAATTTTTGATGATTTTACAAAGTCGGAACAGGGGAACCCGAAATCATTCTGACCTTGTCTCACAAAATTTATCATATCTCATGATTTACAATTCCATTGCTTACATCATTTCTTCTATAAGAAACTAGACTCAATAAGCTTTAATTTCATATTTATTCATCATCTAATTCCATTTCTACAATTTTTGGTGATTTTTCAAAGTTAGACTACTGCTGCTGTCCAAAACAGTTTTAGTGCAAAATGTTGATTTCCATTTTGCCCCAAAGTTCACAATTCATACAATTCAGTCCTTGCTCAATTAACCCCTCAATTAAGATAATTTTCTCAATTAATACTTTTCCTAGACATTATAAGTTATTTCATAACTATTTAAATTCATAATTTCTACATAAAACTCTAACTTCAAACTCTTTTACAATTAGGTCCCAAACATTCACTTTCTATTCAATTGTTTCAATAAAATCAGCATATAAACAATTTAAAGCTCTAATTCCATGAAAAATCATCATATACTTCCAGCACATATTCATAGCAACTTTCAATTTCTTTCATAGAATCAAAAACTAATGAATTTAACAAGTGGACCTAGTTGTAAAAGTCACAAAAACACAAAAAATTCAAGAAATAATCAAGAATTGAACTTACCTGAAGTAAAAATATGAAAAAAACCAGCTCAAGGGAACTCTTCCATGGTGTTTTTTCTGATGAGAATGCAGAAAAATAAAGAGCAATCTAGATAATTCCACTTTAGTCCTAGCTTTATTAAGTAAATTTTGCAATTTTGCAATTTTTCCCTTAATTCTCCTTATTTTCTTGCTGATTTCATGCCATTGCCGTCCAGCGCAAAGAGACCTTGGGTCTATTTTCCTTTTAAACCCTCTTTCTTTTATCATTTAAGCTATTTAATCATTTCCCACAATTTTGCATTTAATACAATTTAGTCTTTTTTGTTCAATTAACTATCAGAACTTTAAAATTTCTTGACGAAACTTTAATACTGACTTATTAACACTCCATAAATATTTATAAAAATATTTATGGCTCGATTTAAAATTCTCAAGGTCTCAATACCTCGTTTTCGATTCTAATTATTTTAATATTTATTTTTAGTACACTATTCACTACTTCAAAATTTTTCCTAACTTCACATTTAACTTATACTCACTAAATTAATAATATTTTCTACTCATTTGTCTGATTCAGTGATCTCAAATCACTGTTCCGATACCACTGAAAATTAGGCTGTTACACACAATGTCTTCTTCTCTTCTTCTCCATATTCCTCTTCTTTTAACCCTAGTTGTCACTGCCATGAGTTGCCACCATCCATGGCCTTCTCCAGCCGATCCGACCATTAAAACACTTGTAACATCTCAATTTTAAGCCCAATTGAAACAGTAGTTTCGGGACCACTGATCCGAAGGCGAAGAAATTATTTTTAATATTATTTTATGTGTTTTGGCATGATTATATGAGAGTATAAAAATTTTGGTGAGTTAATTTTAGCGATTTCATGCTTAATTGTGAAAAATGACTAAATCGCATAAAGTGCAAAAGTCTTAATTTGATAGCTAAGGGTCTTAAATTGCCATGTATCATTAATTAGGGATCTTTAAAGAGCAAATAGACCCTAGAATAGTGCTTGATCGGCCATTAGACAAAGAAATTAGATAGTCAAATGTTAGGTAAAAATTTAGTGGCTTATTTGACTAAAAAGAAATAAAATAAACAAGGGATGATATCAACCCTTTCTCATCTCCTTCTTCACCGAAATTTTCAGCAAGAGTAAGGGCTTTGAAGGTTAAAACTTCCAACCATTCATCTCCCTCTCAAGTAAGTGATTTAGATGATTATTTTTTATAATTTTGGTACTTTTGGAACCCTTGTGGCATGAGCTAGCTAATGGGGGGACTATTTTGCAAAATGATTGAGAGTCTAGGGTTTTAACATGAGAATATTCATGTTTTTTTTCTGAAATTTTATGGAAGGAAATGAATCATGGTTGTAAAATAAACAACTTTTGTGAAGTAATTTTCATGAAAACCCTAACTAAGGACCATTTTGCATAAGTTGTAAAAATAGGTGACAAATGTGTGAAATAATAGAAATTTTGGGTTGCTATAAGAGTAAAAAGGGTTCAGCTAGGCTTAAGGCATGAAGAAATTCGATAAAAAATGGATTTTCGAGTCTAGGGGCAAAATGGTCATTTTGCCAAAAATGTGAACTTTTTATTGTATAAATTTATCTAGTGACTAAATGGATGAATTTTTATTATTTTAGATCAAGAAATACAAAATCCGAGCCTAGACCGAGGAAAAGTAAAACAAGTGGACTAAACCGAACTAGTGTCTACATTTTGTATACCGAGGTAAGTTGTAGTAAATAATACAACTACATTGTTATTGTATGTGTTTGAATTGATATAGCATAAATTGCTTGTTTGTGAAAATGATTATGTATGATAAATATTGAGATAGTGGAACTCCCGTTTGAACATTAGGAAATAAATTGGATATTCATGCCATGACATTCGGGTTATTGGTGTACTAGTGTAAGATATGTCTGGGACATGCATCAGCTACGAGATGTGTCAGTGTAAGACCATGTCTGGGACATGGCATCGGCACGAATATGTGAGAGCAAGTGTAAGACCATGTCCGGGACATGGCGTCAGCCTCGATTTCGATAGTTAGTGAAAACCATGTCTGGATATGGCATCGACTTGATGGATCAGCCAGTGTAAGACCATGTATAAGACATGGCAGCGGCATTATACCCTATGTTTGAGGCATAATGAATATCGAATAGCTTTCCAAATGGTTCAACGGTAAGAGTTATAGTTTAAGTCAAACGAGAAAAGTATAACCATGTTGTGAGTGGTACAGGTTCCTATTTGAAATGTATGATACGTGAGCTCAATATATATGCTATGTGAATTGTATTGGTTAGTGACGAGTAAGTTGTGCTTATGCCTACTTTTGTACTATAAGCATGATGATGAATGGTAAAGTTGTTGCTATATTTATTTGCATACAACTTACTAAGCTTTATGCTTACTCCCTCTCTTTTCTATTTTCTTATAGTGCCGCCTAACTAGCTCGAAGATCAACAGATGTCGGAGGCATTAATCACACTATCAGCTGAAGCACTCGGTATAATTAGATTTATCATTTTGAATATGGCATGTATAGGAACTTAGACTTTTAAGTTTTGTGTCATTGTTAATTGGCCAAATATGATAGCTTAGCTTAGCATTTGATTCATTTTGTATAAGGCCATGGAAAATGGCTAATATTGAAAGTTATTATGTGAATGCAAGCTAGTCTTTCATGAATGTGAAATTGTTGGCATGGTTGAATATATGTAATGTATATAGGTCTTAGCTATGGTTGTTTGGTTGAGAAATCATATTAAGTTAATCTTTGATATGTTGGTTGATGTTAGATTGTGTTTCAGGGTGGCAAAGGCTTGGTAGATAGCCCTATATTGTCCCCACGGGTAGACACACGAGCGTGTGTTTAAGCCGTGTGTGACATACGGCCAACCCTATGGGTGTGTTATTCGGCCGTGTGTCCCTTGCACGTAAAATTTGCAAGTCAGAATGTATGTTAGTAAACACACGGGTAGAGACATAGCCGTGTATCTTAACCATGTGGAGGACACGGCCTCTGGCCACAGGCATGTGCCTTGGCCGTGTGCCCTAAATTAGATGCTGAGGTCAGAAACATAATGTCAAGGTTTTTAGACAGGGGCTAAGATACAGGCGTGTCATGGCCGTGTGAGAGACACAGGCTATAGACACGGGCGTGTGTCAGGCCGTGTGAAACCCCTGTAGGTTCGAATTAGAATTTAATTCACACAGGCATGGGACATGGACCTGTCCCTATATGCTTAGGTCGTGTGTGTCACATGGGCTATCAATATGGCCGTGTTATAATAACCACACGTGCGTGTTGCCCTTCCACACAAACGTGTGCCCTGTTTTAAGAGTTATTTTTCTAAGGTTAGTTAAAGGACCCAGGTTGGTCCCCAAATGGTTTCCAATGAATGTTTGAGGCATTGTAGGCCCATATTAAGGAGTTTAGACAAGGTTCGAAAAAGTTTTAAATTCGATCAAGTCTTGGTGACTCGGAAACATTTGAATACATGTGTTTAAGTTTAGTAACGCATCGTATTTTGTCCCGACGTAGGGTACGGGTGTGGGGTGTTACAACACTTCTCTCTTCCTTGTCTTCTCAAATCTTGCCTTGTATTTCCAAGAAAATCTCTTTAAAGCTATAAAAAAAAAATCAAAACTTGATCCTTGAGCTTTTGAAATTATACTCTCCGCTTGCTGAAGAAAGACTAAGGAGGCTTTTGGTGAGGCTAAAAGAGAGTTGAGGAGCCAAAGGGAGTAGTAGCAACACCGCTGCCAAGGCAACAACAGAGAATCAATTTTCTTAGAGCCTAGTAGAAGTTCTTCAGGTCATGGAGTTAAGGGTTAACAAATTCAAGAGAGGAATTGCCTTTGTTGTTCATTGGATCCGTAGGTTTTTAGGGTTTTTTAAATTCTTGTATTTCATTTATTTTTTCTGAGTTCTTGCTATCTTTCTGGTTGTAAATTTCTTATTTTCAAATAATTTTAAATTCTTGTAATTCTTTAGGTTGTTGCTCTCATTTTAGGTTCTTGCTATTATATTAGGTTGTTAACTTTTTTTCTAGTTGAAATGATTTTGGGTTGAAAATTTTAAATTCTTTATTTGTTACTGAGATTGAAATTGAGAATATATCAGGTTCTTTTTTTTTTCTTCTTTAAGATTTTGGGTTCTTTGTTTGTTATTTATTCTTTGAATGTGTTGGATTCTTTATTGTTTGTTATTTGTTCTTTGAATTTGTTGGGTTCTTTGTTTTGAACATTATGGGTACAAAAACTTTTTTGAGCACTTAATTTTCTATTTGTTGAAAAAGACATTTTCGCTTGTTTTCTTCCTTTAAAAGATGTGTTATGAATAGATAAAATCAAATAGATAGAAAGCGAAGAGATCAAGTAGAAAACAAAACAGATAGTGAAAGGAAAAAACAAAAGAGATAAAAGTGAGCTAGAAGGCGAAGAGGTAGAATATGATAGTGAAAGAAAAATGAAAGGAAAAAAAATTAATTTTTAAAGGAAAACGAAAGGAAAAATAATTAAAGGGGGTTTTACTTGCAGCCAAAGAGGATAACACGTGGCAACACGTGAATGGCTAGTGCTGCCACATCAACAAAAAAGTAACGTCGTTAGGCTCGGGTACTAATCTAGTGGACATAAAAACAGTTTGGGTATCAATCTAAGACAAAAAAATTACAAGTACCAATATAAGAAAAGTGGACAAGTTCAAGTACCAATTTTATATTTAATCTTTTTTTAAAATTATAAAAATATAAAATTACTAGAAAGACATTTTTAGAATGAACTTAACATTTGGAATATTTGTTTTTGAGCAGAAGAGCCATTTTCAAATAGTGTTTGATTGATTACGTATTAATTAATATTCAATTGATTGATGTGAGATTATTGACAAAAATTTTTTTTTTAAGGCACTCCAGTTTTATTGTCCAAATTACTTAGACAAATAGTTGTTAATGTGATTTTTCCATGTTGGAATAAAAGAAATTCCTAAAATTCTTAATTTTTATTTTTATTTTAATTTTCAAAAAAAAATTTAAGACGTGTGTTAGTATAAAATTTAACATAGTCAACCAAAATTTTAAAAAAATTACCAATTCAGTTCAGATTAAATTAGAAAAAAGTTTTAAGTATTATTAATTTGCGAAGTTGAAGGGACATATTAACCCTTTTTTCCTAACACTTGCTGAGAAGATTTTAATCTTCCTGTTGTGTCCTCCATTTGAATAGTACATAACACAAAGAGGACCAATTGGTAAAAGCTTTTAGATTGATTCAGAGAGAAAGAAAGGAAGGAGAAAGTAAAGAGATGGGTTAGGGTGGGGATTTGAAGCTATGGAGGGGCCTTCTAGTGCATGGATCCTTTCTGATGATGGAACTAGAAACATTGAATGGAAGGGCCGACCGTTTCAGTTTTCAATGAAAGCTTGCAGAGGGTAAAGAAGCAATAAACCAATGTCCGCCATTAAAGCTGCAATTTGGAATTCAAGTCATCGGCAATATCTTAAAGAGATTGAATCTAAACAACAACAGCGTTTGTATTCAATTCTGGAAACTCAACTACTTCAACAGCGCCTACAAACATCCAAGCTTGCTTCAAAATTAACCCAACATGCAAGAAAAATGGGAGAAAGCAATCACCAAGCTGCAAAATCCTCAAGATTGGGGGGAGGTTCAAAGCGGTCACATTGAAACCCTTACCGTTTTCTAGTCGGTCAACATCTAAGCTCTTTTTGAAGCACACTTCATACTTGCAAGGATGAAGCTCAACGAAACTATTTGCCTTAGAATTGACATTTAGTGCCATCTTAGTTTTATATTATATAATCAACATTCGTAGATAGAAAAGTATATTAATTTTCATACCTAACGTATTCTATTAACCTTTTATCATTCATTAAATTAAGAATGACAGATATAGAAAAATCAGAATCAAATACATATATTATGAATTACTTATATAAGCTTCCCAGGAATAATCTGTATCCCATTGATTCCCATGAAAATAAAAATGGTAAAATATTCACATATTCGAGGGATACCAATTTCTCTCTTCCATTTGAAATCCTTATCATTTCTCCACCTATTTTTAATTGTGATGTCAAAAGTTGTAATGATGCCAAATAAACAATCTATCCGTCCATTCTTCATCTAAATCATTAAAGCAAAGCTTTTAGACAAGATAATCCCTTCAACCAATAACCACATTTTCTTAACTTTTTCTAGCTTATAAACTACATTTTATCAATAGAAAATTTGGACACCTACTTCATATCAATTAACTTGATTTTTTTATTTATTTTCTTTCATAGGAGTGTAGCATCATAATTTTTAATTTTTTCTTTTTCCTTCTTTTTTTTATTTAGGCCTTGTTTGATGAAGTGTTAAAAAATCTAATAAACTTAAAAGTTAATATTTTTAGCACTTTAAATTTTTAAACAAGTTAGATTAGCCATCTTGAAAATTACTAGATAGATTTTTGAGTAAACTACTTAATTGGTTACCCAACTCTTTAGGTGCTTTCATTTTGATCATCCAAATAAAAATACTTGCAATTTGGTCACTGTCGTTAGAGAAAATTTTTATTTTAGTCACCCAAATGTTAAATCTCTAACGTCGGTTGATTATGCACACCACATCATCTTTTTTTATAAACTTTTTTCCCCATTACTAATGTTCATCTTCTTTCCCTCCACACCACCCTACTTCCACTATTCTTCTTTTACTCCCTACTTTGAGCAGAGAACTCAATGAAGAAGCAAACACGAGTTACAAAAAATGGCTTTAAAGCATCTTCAAGAGCAGGGTGAGGTGGGGTAAGGATGGGTGCATCTAACATCTATGGAGATGGTAATAATATTCAATATTATACATCCATAGTGAAGCAAGACAAATAGTGAAGTAGAGCATGATAACTGTAGAGTGGTGAAGGATTTAACAGCATCCACCCTGTCCCGCTCTATTGTCATCCCTATTCAGAACTTGGACAAATTTAACATCCCATTTGTTGTATAATTTGATTATAAACTTAGCAAGCTTATCCTTGTCACTTCTATATATAATGGTAATCTATTGGTGTATGTACCATTTACAATGAACTGTGCATTTCTTTAAAAACTACAAAAGCTGTCACTAGTAAGGTCCGAGGGTTTGTCGAAATTGATATATGTACTTGTAGATACACTGATAACCTTGGTACCAGGATTCTTGTCTACATAGTTTCTCGGAACGATCTTAGAAACAAAGGTGAAACTCTTTTCAATTAAATGGCTGAGCACTAAGCTTCAAGTAACGACGAAAAAAGCTACTTATTCCATGTATTTTGAAGATGTATTGCGGTAGTAGTTTTTGGTTGTAGATGAAATGAACCTTCGTTAAAGTTCAAATGTTAATATTAGCTGCACATTACACGGTTCCTTCTGATAGATTTATATGATTTTTATTTGATTGGCAGAAAGTTTGAAAACATGAAATTTACGATACAATAACTTGTCATTAGCTAAGTTTCACTTATTACACTTCAATAGTTATAGATAAAATAACCAACACAACATTGTTAATTTGAAATCGGAATGATTCTTAATGGTTGAGCTTTCTGCAGAAAAAGACCATACTTATCCTTCATATCTAAACTCTCTGGTGTGATGTTATTTTCAAGTTTCCAATCAAATGAATGAATGAGTCCACCCAACATTAAGTGCAACATTCTTATGGCCAATGGTAATCCGGGGCAAATTCTTCGCCCACCTCCGAACGGAATCAGTCCAAAATCCCTTCCTTTAACATCCATTTCTGATCTTATGAACCTCTCTGGACGAAACAAGTCAGGCACCTCCCAGAACTTAGGATCTCTACCTATAGCCCATGCGTTGATCAACAGTTGTGTACCTTTTGGAATGACGAAGCTGTGAATCTCGATATCTGCTTCAGCTTTTTTGGGGAGTAACAAAGGAAACGATGGATGCAACCTCATCGTTTCCTTGACAATTGCTTGCAAATAAGGTAAACAAGTAATGTTAGATTCCTCCACCAAGTTCCCCTCGCCAATTATTTGCTTCAGTTCTCCTCTGGCTTCCTGCAAAACTTTTGGGTTTTGGAGTAATTCCGCCATTGCCCATTCCAAAGTACTTGTAGTTGTCTCGATTGCGCCTACAACCAAATCCTGTTTCACAATTTCTTACCAAGTTGAACAACTTATACAACTTAAATAATAAATTACTGAAAAGAGATTAAGTTACAACCAAAATCAAATGTTTGATAAGATTTCTGTCGAGCTTTTCGGTGTTTCCTTGGTGGCTGAGTTGGAGAAGGATATCCAAGAAATCATCAGTTGATATATAATCATTCATCCTTCTCAACTCCATCCGCTCATCGAGCATTTTATCGAAAAGATCCATCATCTTTCTAAAAAGAATTGCCACTCGACGCCTGATGCCCTGCAAGTCAAGATTAGCAATAGGGAAATAATCTCCAAAGTTGGGTTTTCCCAACTCTTCCATGATACCCCGCACAATTTCTCGGAACTCCTCAGAAGTATGAGTAGAGTCGGCTAAATCAATGGAGAAAATAGTATTTGATATGAGACTAAGCGTAGTTTTGAAAGCAGCTTGACGTATCTCAATCGCTTCTCCGATGAGGGAACTTTCGCGAACACCAGCAAGGAGTTGTTCTACTTTGCTGCGCCTCAAGTATTGATTAGCGTCAAGTTTATGAGTAGCGAAAATATGCAAATTGCAGATTTTCCTAAGATTTCTCCATGTGGTTGAAACAGGCATCCAAGGCAATCCGGCTTCGTGATGTTGAAGGGCACGAAGGGCATCGGGAATGGTTCGGTTACAAGATACGGCATCATGCTTTTGAAAGATTTCTTTGGCCATTGTTGCAGATGAAAAAACTACGGTAGTAGTCTGGCCAAGTTTCAGAGTCATGATGTCCCCATGAATCTTGGCAAGTTTGGCAAGGGACCTATGGGGTTTATCACCAACCTGGAAAAGGTTCCCGAAGATCGGAATTGTTGGTGGACCGGGCGGAAGCTTATGGGATCTTCCCAATTTCCTTCTTGTGATCAAATGGAAAGCTTGAAACAATATCAAGGAGAAAACAAAGTACATTAACCAATTCAGGAAATCCATATTAATTGCTTGTTGTTATACACAATAGAAAGTACCTCTTATCTTTTATAACAATGTTAAGCTCTGAAAGAATCCAGCTAGACTTCCACAAAAGTTGAATTTTTTTTACCTAATTGATGAAAATTAATTAATTATTTAGGAAAATTACATAAGTCAAAATTTATAAATGAAAATCCTTTTTTATAATTTCTGCTCACACTGGTGGCACCACTCCAAATGATGATCCAATCATCAACTTTTAAAAAAATGTAATTTTTTTTTTATGTACTGTCATTATGTCAAGGGTCACCAAATTTTATTTTTCAAAACACCCATTAAAAATATGTATATTCAAAGAGGAAAAAAAAGAAAAATGTATTTTTTAATGAGTGCCGTCAGCTTGTCAGGCGACACTAGAGAATTTTTTTTCAAAAATATTTTGTGTATCATCGGTACGTCAGGCGGCACTGATAAATATTTTTAGAAAATTTATTTTTTTGGCCCGTTAAAATTTTTTTAAAAAATATTTTTTAGGTGTCATTGTCATGTCAGTCGGCATTGGTGATATTTAAAAAAAAATTATAAAAAGAGTAATTTGAAGCTTTGGTCATTATTTTAGAAGTTTTAGAGCCGAGATATTTGAATCGTAAAAGTCAACAAGGAGGAGGAAATCTCTTCTTTAGTGTCAAAATTGGCACCAAAGGCCACCATAAATAGCAACATCGATGACTATTAAATACGATGACTAAAGTTTTCAATTGAGAAGAAAAGAAAAATTCGAATGAAAAGAGAGTATAAAAAATAGAGAATTAAATATGTGAAAGGAAAGATAATAACATACATGGAAAAGAGAGACATGAAAAGGAATGTGTTATTCTCCTTCCTTTCCCATATTTGATTTTCTATTTTCATATTTGTTTTTTTTCTTTTCTTTACATATTTGATTCTCTATTTTCTATAAAATATTCAATTCCTTTTCATATTTTTATTTTACATAGTTGTTATTCAAATTTTTTTTCTCATATTTGACTTTCTCTCTCTCTCTCTCTCTCTCTCTCTATCTCTTTGTTTTTTTTTGTCCCTCTATTTTTCTCCCATATCTCTTTCTTTCTCATTCTCATCTCTTCTAAGATTATTTTTTTGAAATAATATTTCAGCCATTGATGGTGACATTGACGAACAAAGAAGACATGAATCACCTATGAAGTAAGCATCGGTCACGGGTTTCCCCTTTTATTTTATTTTTCGGTTTTTTTCTATTTCAACTATTTCTTTCTTTTTTTTTGTTTCACCTATTTTTTAAAATCTCCACCAATACCGCCTGATAGATTGACGACATCCATTAAAAAATATTTGTTTCTCTCTTTGAATACCCGTATTTTTAACGAGTAATTTGAAAAATACAGACTGGTTGTTTAACACAATGGCAGCACTTAAAAAATTATTTTTTTTAAATATCAATGATTGGGTCATCATTGGGGGCTGTGTTGTCGCTGTGTCAAGCAGCCTCGGCAGACACTATAGAAAATAGATCATTTTCGTAAATAAATTTTGATTTGAGTCATTTTTATAAATAATTAATTATTTTAGATTAGTCGAGTAAAAAAGACACAAATTTTGTTGAATGTTTTAATTTTTTTAAAAATAAAATAATAATTTATATTAGTAATTCAATGTTTCTTAATTAAATTATATTATAAAAATTTAAAGCTACTATATGTTAAATAAAAATTTAAAATTGGATTCTTTAATTTATGAATAAAAAGATGGAACAAAATCAAATGCACTTTTTTTTGGGGGGAATAAATCCAAAACTAGATGAAATTGAATGAATTCCATATCCATATCCATTGTTTCTATACTGCCATTGGATACAATCTTTTGGCTTTTTTCTTTCCACATCCATATCCATATCCATATCCATATCCATAGTTCCTACAAAACGACGATACGTATACGAATTGCTAACTCAACGTGTGGTCAATATGTAGGACAAGCTTTAAAAGTGTTTTAAATACTGAACCACCCGTTTTCTAAAATGTTAAATTCAAAATACAAATAAATATAACAATAAACTTACATCTTACTATTAATAGAAAATAAACAAATATATGTTTATTATTTATTTTAAATTAAATTAAATTAATTAAAATTAAAAATTTTAAACTTAAATAAGCAGACATATCATTTATGAATTATATTAATTTAAATTAATTAATACATAAAAACATTTTTAGGTCCCCGAAATGATTAGTCTTCATGGACGGTAAAACGAGACATGGAGAAACCTTAATTATATCGAAAAATTACCTTCAATTAAATTAAGAGTCAATTGCACTAGACATTCCCAAACTATGTCTCTCATTTTAAATTGGTTCTCAAACTTCAAAACATTCTAGTTACATCCCAAAATTATCGATGTTATATTAATTGTGATCTTTCTTTATTAAAACTGTTAATTTAACCATTAAATGACACATTAAATTTTACATAGCTAAATTTAAAATAAAAATTTGAAGAAATAGAAAATTGTTGCATAAAAGAAAAAAAAAAGAACGGTAAAGTTTTTGTAGAAGTTTCAAAAACCTAAAAATTAAGATTTCAAAACATCATTTTGCAATATTTATTTTTTCTTAAAGTTTTCATTTTAAATTATGTGGTATAAGATCTAATGTGTCATTTAACATAATTAAATTAATTATTTTAATAGCAGTTGAAACCATTTTTTTATTTTAGGAAAAAATCGGGAATCGACTTCTTAAAACTTAATGTGGAGTCGCCACCAATCTCTTGGTTTAGGTGTGACTGGGTCACCTACTAAAACATTTTGTTCCATTAAAGACAATTTTGGTTCACGTAAAATCAAAAATGGGTTCGGGAGTCAGTTACGCATGAGGAAGGGTGAGCACCCTCATTACGCCCAAAAATTGGTACCAAATTGATTCGATGTTATCCTTATATCAAAGGTTTTAAAAAAAAATTCGAAGTATGATTCTTTTTAAAAATGTTTGAATAGTTCAAATTAGCGGACAAAATTCTCTCGTTTCAAAGATATGCAGCTTCATATCCAGCACGATTGGACACGATCCTTTATACCTTCAAAAATACGATTGATTTTTGACCCTCGAAAACTCGTACGTTAAAATTATAAAAGGATATCCAAATATTTAGTTCACCGAAAAATCATACCCAGCACGGTAGGGCGCGATTTCCCAAATTCTCAAATATTGAATATTGTCTTATTTCAAAATTTTTGACTAATAAGGAAAATTGAAAATTAGCTCAAAACACGTTTATTTATTTTAAAATAGATGATATCTCCCTGTACAGAGTTTCAATGACTATGCCATTTGTTTCTCATAAAACTGGACTCAATAAGGATTTCATATATGTAATTTAAAACTCCTAATTGTTTTTTTGTAAAATTTATGGTGAATTTTTTAAAGTCAGAATAGGAGATTCAGAGATCGCTCTGAACCTGTTCCACCAAAACTTAAATATCTCATAAAATATAACTTATTTACCTGTTTTTTTTCTTCCATATGAAAATAGACTCATCAAGATTCGATTCCATAACTTATTCATCATTTAATTCCATTTTTACTATTTTTAGTGATTTTTCAAATTCACGTTACTACTGCTGTCTGATTCTGTTTTGTGGCAAATTTTACCTTTCCAAGGATTTTCATGGTTTAGTTAAGACATAAAGCATACATGTTATCATATATAAACTTGATTAGCCATTCCAATAGCTAATCATTCTCAAACATTTCCATTCCATCCATGGCCATATCGTAAGATTATACACACAAAATGATTGGAATGCTATACATGCCATATTTCCAAAAATTTCAAGTTATTATACCGCGATTGTCCAGTGATAGTGTGAGCGTGCCTCCGGCCGTCCCGATCTCCAAATTGACTTGTCAAAACTAAAAAGAATGAAAAGGAGGGAGTAAGCATAGATGCTTAGTAAGTCCACATGCAAATAACAAATAACTTAACAAAGCAATTATACCAACCAACATTAACATAATATCACCAAAACATGTATCACATTTCTATTCATCATTCATCATCTTACCATATTATTGTTGTCGTATCAAGTCTCAACCCGAGGGTTAAGTACATACCTGTCCAAAGTGCCCATTCCACAACACTTACCAATACGTCACTTGCATCTTGAGTATTCTTCCATTTCACTAGAATTTTACCCGTTGAACATATCAGAATATAACTCGGATACATGGAAAGTTTGCACATAAGTGCCACATATGTAGCCAAGCTACCATGTAACCCGCCCATAAGCGAACTCGGACTCAACTCAACGAGCTCGGGCGTTCGTATCCATAAATGAACTCGAACTCAACTCAACTAGTTCGGATGCCTAGTTACATTTCACGAACTCGGACTCAACTCAACGAGTTCGGACGTTCGCATCCATAAGTGAACTCGGACTCAACTCAACGAGTTCGGATGCCCAAATATCCTAATCTATTCCTAACGTTCAACGGGACTTTCCTCGTTCACACTCCTTTACCATTCTCCTTGGAATACCAATGACGATACTTCGGTAGTCTTTCACATTTTTCACATAATTCATAAAATTTTTGCATGTTGTCCAACAATGACCACAAAGCATAGAATTGCATGATAACAACCATAATATCGTATAAATAGCATTAAATGATTTAAAATAATGGTTATATTACAATATTTACATATGAACTTACCTCGATACAAAATGAGAATAGTCGAGCCTATTCCTCGTAAACTTTATTTTTCCCCCGATCTTGATTCGAATCTTTTTTCTCTTGATCTATAATACCAAATTAATTTATTTAATACACACATTCATCAAAACATCCCCTAGTACGAACTTTGGCAAAATTACCATTTTGCCCCTAAACTTTTACATATTTACACTTTTTTCCTAAGGCTCGTAAATTAAACCTCAGCCTATTTTCTTATGTTTTATGACATGCTAATCATTTTTCCCTTCTATAGAAACATCAAATTCACACTCTAACATGTACTTATGAATATTAGGTATTTTTACCGATTATGTCATTTTACTCGTTTTTACGAAAAATCACTTAGCAAAAGTTGTTTAACACAATCTCAAACTTCATATTCTACCATAAAACATCAAAATTCATACATATCATCCATGGGTAAAATTTTAAATATAACCCTAGCTCAAAATATTGGTAGAAATAGGTAAACCAAGCTACGAGGGTTTCAAAAATGTAAAGAACATTAAAAACGGGCATAAAAATCACTTACAATCAAGACTTAAAAGTGTTGAAACCCTAGCTATGGTGGAGAGAAAAATTCAGCAGCAAATTATGGAGAAGATGATCATTTTTGTGTTATTTTTCCCATTTTATTTCATTTAATATCCAAATGACCAAAATGCCCTTCCTTACTAAACTTTCAAAAATTTCATCCATGTCCAATTTTTGTCCATAAACTTATAAATTTTTCAAATTTCTATTTAAGACCTCCTAATTAATATTTCAAAGCAATTTCATACTAGAAACTTCTAGAATGCAAGTTTTGCAACTTATTCAATTTAGTCCCTAACTTCAAATTAAGCATTTTATGCATAAAATTTCTTCACGAAATTTTCACACAATCATGCAATCATATCATAGACCTCAAAATAATCATAAAATAATTATTTCTATATCATATTTTGTGGTCCAGAAACTACTATTCCAATTAGGCCCTAATTCGGGTTATCACAAATCTGCGGCCGATTCGCAAGGTAAGATCTTGCCCTTTATTTTCTCTTTTGATATCTTAAACACAATAGTGTTGCAAGATCGAAAAATAAAACAAGATAATTCGACGGAGAACTTTAAAGAAAATGGAAAATCACCTTCAAGAATATGCTTTCAAAATGCCTTCTCTAATATTTAGTGTGCATAATATGCGTATTTTAGAGTGCATGCGTCCCCTTACAAAGATGAAATCGATGGGTTTTTATAGCCAGATTTTTTAGAATAAATAAAAATAAAAATTACATTTATTTGTTGTATTCTGTTAATGGTTCTTCTGGTGTATTCTTGTGCAAACTCGGCCGTACGGAGGAGCGGGGAGACGTGCGAAGGAGGCCGTGCGAGGAGCCGCTTGTGGGAGCCCAACTCTCTCTAGCATATTCCAGAAGCTTCTGGTGCTCTCAACCACTGAATTTCTTTTTGAGTTCCGGATTTGGGCTAGGTTTAGGATATGGGTTTATGAATTTGGGTTAAAATTGTATCTGGGCTGGTATAAGTTCTTTATTTGGGCCTGAAAATTTGTAAAAGGACATTGATGTTGGATTTTTATTGGTTTTTATCTTAATTTATTTTTGTTTTTGTTTATTTTTTTATTTTTGGGTTTACTCTAGCGAGCCCGGGCGAAATGGGCCAATTACAGTAACAAAAGAACCTAATTGAGATAAACTCGATAGTTTACTGATGTGATTAGAATATTTTAAAATTTAAGGACAAATTTAAAATAAAATCATAGTTTGAAGATATTTGGTACAATTCACTCTTAAATTAATAAAGTAATAATAGTGAGTTATTATTTAAAGAACAGATTATGCTTTTTCTAATCTCACGAACAAACTTAGAAAATTATCATGTGTTAAAATTTTTATATATTTATTTATTCATATTTTATAGGATATTTTATCACCCCAATTCTACTTAAAATAAACTACCAGTATATTTGATATATTTATTTATTCATATTTTATTATATCTTATAGGAGATTATGCTTTTATTTTATTTATTTTTGTTGTATCGCATATTGACCAATAATTTCTTGAAGGCTTGAAACAAGAGCAAGAACAAAACAGGGCACACTAACCAAGTCAAGAAATTCATCATATTTCCTTATTATTAGTATCCTATTAAATAAATAAATAATATATATTTAGGTACAGTAAAGTCATTTTATTTTATAGCAATTCTAAGCATTAATCTTATTTGCAGGGTGAAATCAGAAAATTTTTTGAGGAGAAAATTAAATTGTAAATTTTAAAAATTAAATTAAAATTTTATATTTTAAGGAGTTAAAATATAATTTAACTTTTATTAATTTTAAAATTTTAAAAGGTTAAAATAAAAATTTTCTACGCCCCGCTGCTTATTTGGAAGTTGAAACTGAACGCGGTCTCCATTTCTGACTAAAGTAGCAGCGTTGTTTGGGAGCTGAAACTGAAGTGCCAAAATAGATTTGGAAGTGGCGTAAATAAGCTCCCATTTCAGACTCAGCTTTGTGGGATTAACTGCTTCAACTTTGCCTGCTAATTTCAATTACACAAAATCAATGAAAATAGGAGTTTTAAGGGAAAAGCAGTCTAAAACACAAATATATCAACATTCCATACATTCTCTTTTTTCTTTTTCTTTTCTTATATTGTACATATAAGTTGCTGCTACGGCTCTTTACCAGTTACCGAGTTGTTTTTAGGCGGTTTCTCAATTTCTAATTTTGTTGCATTTTTTATTATACAAATCAACAATTAAATTATAACGGTGTATCACTGAGTCAATGGCGAGAATAGCAGTTTATTGAACTAGTTATTAGCTTTTTTCTTCAAGATACTAATAAATTAACTCTTTACTTCATTAATGGCGTACAAGACTCATATCCCGACTCTACTTGTCTATCTTACATGTGTCCCCTATTTTTATTTTTTTTTTTACTTTTCCGGTTGGAGAGAGAAAGAGAGAAAGGGAATGAAGAGATGGAGTTTGCTTAATTTTGTGTTTTTTGTATGAATTGTTTTATCATATTATTGACATGATTTGTATTTAATTTAGAGAAAAAATATTTTATTTTAAATTTTTATTATTTATTTAGATGGTAATGGCCGTGAAACCACCAAATAAAAATTCCTACGATAAAATAACTCTAAACAATTAAGAGTAATAGGGTTGAGTCCACATGGATTGGTACTTATAATCAACTTTCGTGTTTCTCTTATTAATAGAATTTCTTTCGTGCCGATAATCGTGGCAATAGCCGTACACACGACTCAAAACGGACCTATTGAAAAATAAATACAATAAATTAGGGGAGTTAAAAATGTATAGAAATTAAATAAGTGAGATAGCAAAAATTAACAATTATGTAAATCGAAAATAAAATAAATTAGAAAATGAATTTGAATTCTGTAAACACAATTATAAAGCCTTAGCCCTAGACTCGGTGAATTCTGGTTTCTAAATCTATCCTCGAAAATGAGTTTTTTCCTCCAAACAATAAGCTAGTTATAGCGGCTAAGAATGTCCTAACCGTCAATTTCTCCTTCGTAGTTGATTTCGGTACAACCTGCAAATTAACCCTTACCGATTGTCTAACTACGATACACGCATTCTCAATTCAAGACCTCGATAGTCTTGCATTTTGAAGAATCCAACTCGGATCAACGGCCTTAACAACGTGGGACATTTAAATCTGATCATTATCTCCCTTGATTTGTTTGCGGAAATCCGAATACAGCATGGTCGACTCATCCTTCCAACTATCAGCCAAAACGACTCTAACCCAACGCGCTTTTTGAATTAAAATTGAGTTAACTTTAAGGGATAAATTTGTCAATTCCGATATTTCAGAAAGATGGTGAATACCGGTTTGAAGGATTTTTAGTGTAGATACATTTCTTACGATTTCTGACTGGAAAGAATATCAACCTAAAGCTAAGTAAAGCATGAAATTAATCATGCTTTGGTTGGTTATGGAAGTGGATTTGAATGGAAATGGTGGTAGGTGAAAGGGGAAGGGCTTCGGAAAAAATTAAGCCAAAATATTAAAATGGAGACAAAAGTTGACAGAATGCCACTCTTTCATACAAAGTAAGAATGAAAATAAATTGATTTTTTTCTATTCAATAGCCAGGCAAATCAAGGAGTCTTTTCAAGTCCACCATAGACCTTGTTTATATACAAACTATAAAATATCAAATTTTTTTTTTTAAATTTAACTTTTACAAGGTTAAAAATCTAATTACCCCTTAAATGTCTCTAAATTTTTTATTTGACCCTTCTATTGTTGATGCTCCAAAGATTAAAAGCAAAGAAAATTTGTGTTGAAAGATGAAAAACAGAAGCAAAAGAAGAATTCTGTTGAGAGAAAAATGATAATTCTCATTACTAGTTTCAGTAACAATACAATATATATATATAAATAGCTCCATAACATTGGAAGAAAACAAATATAACTTGTGCTAGTATCCAAGCTGTAAAATCAACTTAATGATAAGTTAAAAAGCTACTAAATCAGCTAAGTAGCTCACTAACCTTAGTAAAAACAAAATTACAACCAAACTAAACTTAGTTTACATATTACAAAAAGTTCCAACAACCAAATTACACACTAAACATTTCCTTGCTGTTGCATTGTTGCCAACGTTCAACAAATATTCAACAGAATGTTTTTAGACTGAATGTGCGATGATTTTTAATGGTTGAGCTTTTTGTAGAACAATGCCATACTTGTCATCCATGTTTAAGCTTTCAGGTGTGATTCCATCTTCAAGTTCCCAAACAAATGAATGAATAAGTCTACCCAGTATTAAGTGCAACATTCTCATGGCTAATGGCGATCCAGGACAAATTCGTCGCCCAGCTCCAAATGGAATCAGACCGAAGTTCCTTCCTTTAACATCTATATCTGATCCTATGAACCTTTCTGGATGAAACAAGTCAGCTTCTTCCCAGATACTGGGATCTCTGCCTATAGCCCATGCATTGATCAACACTTGTGCGTCTTTTGGAACCACAAAGTTGTGAATCTCAATATCTGCTTCAACTTTTCTAGGAAGTAAGAAAGGAGCCGGAGGATGCAATCTCAACGTTTCCTTTAGAATTGCTTGCAAATAAGGTAAACGAGTAACATCAGATTCCTCCACTACGTTCCCTTTGCCAATTATTTGTTGTAGTTCTCTCCGGGCTTCTAGTAAAGATTTTGGGTTACAAAGTAATTCTGCCATTGCCCATTCGAGTGTACTTGTAGTTGTATCCGTCCCTGCGGTGAACAAATCCTGTTTCACAAATTCTTACCAAGTTATGGACTGAAACTTCAAAAAAAAAAAAATTGAGAAACTAAAAAGAGACAAAGTTACTACAAAAATCAAATGTTTTATCAGATTTCTATCGAGTTCTTCGTTGTCATCTTGACTGATTTGGAGAAGAATATCCAAGAAATCATTAGTTGGTATATAATCATTCATCTTTCTCAACTCCAACCGCTTTTCAATCTCTTTATCGAAGAGCTTCATAATCTTCTCAAAAAGAATTGTCACCCGACGCCTTATGCCTTGCAAGTCTAGCTTAGCAAGAAGAGTAGGAAAAAAATCACTAAAATTGGGTTTCCCAAACTCCTCCTTGAAAGCCTCCATAGTTTCTCTGAATTCCAGAGCAGTATGAGAAGAAGAGTCGGCAAAATCGATGGAGAAAACAGTATTGGAAAGAAGATTAAGCGAAGTTTTGAAAACAGCTGTGGATATCTCTATCGCTTCCCCAAGTCGGGAACTATCACGAACATCAGTAAGGAGTTGTTCTACTTTGCTTCGCCGCAAGTGTTGGTTAGCGTCAAGTTTCTTACTAGCGAAAATGTGCAAATTGCAGATTTTCCTAAGATTTTTCCATGTGGTTGAAACAGGCATCCAAGGCAATCCAGCTTCGTGGTGTTGAAGGGCACGAAGGGCATCTGGAACGGTTCGGTTACAAGATATTGCATCCTGTGTTTGGAGGATTTCTTTGGCCATGGTTTCAGATGACAAAACTATAGTAGTTGTTTGACCAAGTTTCAGAGTCATGATGTCCCCATGAATCTTGGCAAGATTGGCAAGAGACTTATGGGGTTTATCACCAAGCAGAAAGAGGTTTCCGAAGATCGGAATTGCGGGTGGGCCTGGTGGAAGCTTGTCGGTTCTTGTCAATTTCCTTGAGGCTTGAAACAATACCAAGAACAAAACAAGGCACACTGACACTAACCAATTAAAAAAAACCATCGTAGTTGCTTGCTCGTACAAAGGATACAACTAATTTTCAACATATTTTGTAAATTGTAAAGTGAAGTTGTTTTATAGCAATTTTAAGCAACATGCCTTGAATGTCTTGCTGTTGGGTAGCCTTATTTGAAAATTGAAACTGTTGATGATTACTGAATAAATTAGTTTACTGACAGTGGTTTTGAATGTTTGACCCAATTATTCAACGACGGAAATATTAAGACGCTACTCTAAAATATAGAAATCAAAATTATTGAAAGTGAAACTAAATTATAGAAATGACAAAACGCCAAGAAAAATATGTACTTTTTTTTTGGTCTTCCAAGAAAAAGATTTAAGTAGAGACTTCTTAAATAAAAATAATAATTGTAAATTTTTTATTAAAAGCTTAATATAAGTTTTAGTACTTGAATTTGACATATTTTATAATTTAATATTTAAACTTTTTTGGTGCAATTTAATATTTAATCTTGTCAACCAATACACAAAATACTCTAAAGCGCTAAGGGTGTTAATATTTTTATGAGGTGGCACACATATCCACTATCTGGCTGACACATGGCATATGAAACCATCACAATTTCAAATATGAAAAATACATAAAATTTTTAAATTTTAATTTCTTAATTAAAATTAATCTCTTTTTTTTGAAAATTTCTTTACTAAAACTTAATCTCATTTTCTTTCAAAAGCTAAACCCTAAACCATATAACAACTAAATCATTCATCTTCTTCAGATTTCTTTTCAATCAAAGAAAGAAATTAATATCAAGTGATATTTGTATTTATCTTGAGTGGCCTACTGATTTTTTTATTTGAAAATCTTTTTTCTTTTCTCTTTTTATAAACCCTTTTTTAATTTTTATTTATGATTTTTTTGTTAACTAAATTGTGTTTTGTTGTTGAAATATCAAGTTTTCAATATTTAAAACTCGAAATATGTTGTTTATTTTAAGTTGTGTTTTGTATTTGGGTTAGGTTTTTTTATTTGCTTTAAGGAATTTGATAATTTATTAAAAATTCTTTTTGGATTTTCTTTAAAATTGTTTTATGAGTATTTAGAACTAATTTGAGGGTTCAAAATAAGTATCTAACTTGGGAAATGAAGTTGAGAGATTTCGAATTTGAGTTCATGCTCATATAGGTTTTCCTTGATATGGTTTAGAGTCATAATATGATTTGAACTCATTTTGATTTTGAATAATTAAATTTTTTTATAGCACATCTTTAAGGAACCTACTTTTCTGAGAGTGAACTAAGTGAATTGAGATTATTGACTATGATTGTAGAATGTCAGGAAACAAAATATATATATATATATATATATATATATATATGATTTTTCTCTAATTTTTATTTTTATTTTGTTAATTTGTTCTTCAAATATCAAGTTTTAAATATATATTTTTTGGTAGACTAAAAGAGAAACCCAAAAAGGGTTATGCTCCATACAACCTATCACAGGAGGTCCATCTACTATCCAAGGTATGCTTCAACACGTCTGGTGAGTTCTCCAACCAACTAAACCTTATAGGATTATCATACATAAGTCTTGGTAGAAAATCAACAGCCAAATTTTAAATCATATTTTGTGTTTGGGTTAGATTTTTTTATTTGTTTTAAGGAATTTGAAAATCAGTAGTTATGCCATTGTTGTTAGTACTGCAAATATTACATGGAATTGGTATTTTGGAACAAAAAAAAAAGTAATGTTTTAACCAAATTACTTATTTAGAGCTTGGGTTGTTGCGCTTTTGTTTTTGAATAAATATCAAAGGCTAAGTAAATAAAAATTTATTCATGTGGTGAGGACATCCTATGGTGCCAATGATAAGGAATTTGACTGTGTTGGATAGTAGTAATGTGGTGTTATGAAAACTAGGGTTTCCTTGTCGAAAGAATTGGTGTTGTACGTTGGATATCCTTGTTCTCTCTATAAGCAAATTTACAAGAAATAAATTATAGCAGAAGGAAAAAGAAAATAATGACATCCAATTATAATTTATTCACCTCAATAGTTTATATCAACCATTTTTATTGTTGTATAATATGAAACGAGTCACATGCCTATTAAAGTTAAGGAATTGAATAACTACAATTCATTTGTTCAAAAACTATGTTAAAAATTCCCATGAATTAACAATAAACCAATTATGTTTTAAACTAAACAAAAATGTATCGATTTTCTAGCATTATTCATTTCAACCATACATAATAGTTAATTTGATTATGTTATTCTTAGGTTATTTTTATTATACCTGTGTACATAATAGTTAATTTGATTATGTTATTCTTAGGTTGTTTTTATTATACTGTACTATTAAATTATGGTTTGAATTGTTTGATTAAAAATTAAATTGATTAAAAATATATTGTTCTCCTTCGTATCTCAAACTAAATATTATTGATTATGTTTGAAACTAGAAACACAATGAACAAGTTTCGAAATATCAAATGATGAAATATAACATCAAATGACATTGAAAACAAATGAGGCCAAACTTATTAGAATTAAATGTTTCAAATAATTGCAAACATTCAAAATTTCAAATGATAAAATATGACATCAAATGAAATTGAAAATGAATTTGCATTGTTTATAGCAAAAAGTTCCAAAATATTTGCAAACATTTCTAAATAGTTCTAACATTCATAATAGTCTATTTTCATAACCAACATCTAGGTTTTAATAGGCAACAACTAACTACATTGAGTAATTAAATCTTAACAAGCAAAGTTTCCAAATATTGCTATTTTTGAACTTTGGCATTTTTGTTTCTACTCTCTTTTGTACCTATTGTTGCATTAATGTTAATTTCCTTCCTTTTGCTAGCTTTCTTTCTCTTAGGTAAAGAGATTAATGTTTCACTTTGAAACCCACGCTTCATAAAAAAACAAACATAACATCAGTAGAATTTAACTTATACAATAAATCATAAATAAAACTTAAAAGGCAAATCACTTACATTCAAAATTTGCATGCCTGACCTATCATCTGTGTATAAACCAATCCCTTGCAAGATTTGTTTTTCCCTTCTCCCAAGTTGACCAAAATTTGGCATGGAAGTTGAAGGTGGTATTGATGGACCACCAATTGTAAGGGTTGAATGTGCTTTTGAAACATTGGAATAAATAGTAAAAATTCCTTGACCCTATAAGAAATCATAAACTTATTCATTTTATATAAAAATTCATAGTATTCATAATAAGAAGTTTACCTTAACTATTGGTTGTGATTGTGGAGTTGTAATTGTAGGTGCTATTGTATCAAGGTTTACTACATCTCTTGATCTAAGTTGGTAGAAAATTTCATTGTCCTACAAAAGTATAACAAATGTAAGTTAAATATTTTAGAATTAAAAATTTTATAATATTAATACATTAATGGTTACCTAATTTGAAGTGCCACTAGTAGGGACTAAGTTGTTAGTGATAGGGGTTGGAACATTACTGATACATGCCGAAGTGCCATACAACAATAACAACCACATAAATTTATATAAATAAACGCACGATAGAATTGAATAAGAAAAATAAATCAAGAAACACTCATACAACTCTTAACATTGTTTCCGATCTTGAAACACTTTTGGCATCGTATTTTCCTTCCTCTTATTAATAATTGAGTGCCACAACTTGATTCACCTACTTCCTTCGCTTTGCATCTGTTGGGTCTTCCAGGCTTTTTTCTTAAGATAGGTGGATCAATTGATCCCATGTTTGTTTTTGTCCAGAAATTTTCACTTGGTAAAAGAAATAAAAACACATTCATATAGTTTTTTCATATAAATGTATACTATATCCAACAGAGACATAAGTTGCAATATCTTCTTACTTCCACAACATGGTAGCAATGGAATAAAGGCATGGGATACTAGTGAGATCCCCAAGCCCTACAAGTGCATTTCCATTTAACAAGGTCAACCACATAAACATCATCTCCATAGACCACTTCAAATCCTTCAGATCCATTCCATCTTACATGAAAAAAAGCACTAAGTTCTTTGTTTCTTTTTAATTTCCCACACATCTTAGGACAAAATATTGTACAATTTAGCCATATTATTCACTATCCTACCCATTACATACTGGCTCACTTCCTCAAACAATAAAATAATAACCATAAATCTTACCCCTATTATGACTAAATTAAAGGCTTCAGCAAAGTTGTTATCTACCACAACATCTAGCATGGAAGAATGCTCGACAACAACGTTTCATTTTAGAACTTTAGAGACCTATCATGGCTTCATGCTTGATTGTACCTACCTTTTGTATATTGTTTTCATATTCAACCTTAGTTGTTGATTTACAACAAGCCAAAAATGTATGATGTACATCACCACCAGTATGCTCCTTCCTCCAATTAGCATAATAATGCATTACACAAAATCGATACTTGTAACAAGCCATTTTTCAATGATATTGAAAACAGTGGTTTTAAGGCCACAAATATGATCAGTGAGTTCGTAAATATTATATAATAATATTTGCAAGCCAAAAATAGTGTTATAATAAATTTTTATTTGATAATTTATGTATTTGAATGAACAATTAGGCTCAAGTAGTAAGTCCTTAAAGTCAAATGGTTTTAGAAAATGAGGTATCTGAACCTCGTTTCTATAAACCAAACCTATAAATATTTTATTAAATATTTATGAATTGTTATTAGGGTCATATTAAAGTTTGGTTAAGAAATTCTATCGTTTAAATAGTTAATTAATTAATAAGGACTAAATTGTAAATGTTACAAAAGTGGGTTTCTATTAGTTTAATGGGATAAATGGTTAATAAAATTTTAAAGTAATGGAATTATATGGTAATTATACCAAATCTTTAATTGGTGGACATTTTTGGACTTTAATTTGTTGAATTTTAAAGTAATCATAAGGGCAAAATGGTATTAAGCATAAAATTAAAACAAACAGAAGAAACAACTTCCATCTTCCACAATTTTGGAAGCTAGCCACAAAAACCATCCTTTAAGGGTGGAAGACGTTCGGCCAACCTTAATTATTCATGCATGGTGAGTGATTTTTGTCTCATTTTTAGTAATTTTTATGTTTTTGAGCTCATATTAGCTTAATCTAGCTAACTCAGGGGTCAAATTGTAAAAATTTTAAATTTTATAAATTATGCCATTGATTAATTTGATATGTTTTTGAAGTTTTATGGTAGATTGTTAAGCTTGGTTGTTAAATAAACATAATTTGTTAAGTAATTTTTGACAATTTTAAGGTTTAGGGACTTTTTATGAAAATGATAAAATTCAAGGAAAATATTGTGAATTGATGATAAATATGGGTAATTATGGGACTAGGTAAAAATCGGCTAGCATGAATTTTAATTAAAAATGGTTAAATTGCAAGTTTTGGGTTTAGAGACTAAATTGCATAAAAGGTAAACTTTGAGGGCAATTTCATAAATTATATTGTTAAAGGTTATAAGATAAATTAATTATTTTAAGTTATTTGAATGGTTTAATTGAGTGAAAATTATTATTTAGATAAAGAAACGCTACAATTGAATTTAAATCAAGAAAAAACTAAAGTTTCGGACTAGTTGTCGATTCCGTTTTAGCAACTGTTCTAATCAAGGTAAGTTCATTTAATATGAAATAAATTATATTTATATTTTTTTATGAATGTTAGAGATTAAATGATATAAAAATTACTTATGTTTAAATTGATTTGTTGATAGAACTAGAAATGTAAAAAGTCATGAAAATGATATTTTTTAAGATAAATGGAGACAGGCTACATTCATACGTAAGACCATAGCAAGGCTATGGCAATTATAAATGTAAGACCATAGCAGGGTTATGGTAGTTTTTTGGATATAAGACCATGGTTAGACCATGGCAATGTATACGTAAGACCATAGTGAGGCTATAGTAGTTGTTCAGTCGTAAGACCGTGGTTGGACCGTGGAAGTGTATATATATATATGTAAGACAATAGCTGAGCTATGACATTCTAATGATAAGACCATAACTGGGTTATGGCACTATAAACGTAAGAACATGATAAGGTCATGACAGTGCACATGTAAGACCATAGTTGGACTATGACACAATATGAAACGTGTATTAGGGTTTCAATCATCTTTACAGTGTTCATCGGATGGAAATAAATGAGAATCTAAATGTGATATGTAAAACGGTAAGTGGTTTGTAATAGTACATATGTGTAAAAGAGGTAAATGTTATACTACCATTATAGATTAAAGAGATTGTGCATTATGATATTAAGAAATGTAAATGTTATGAAATGTGAGGGAGTTGATGAGAATAGGAAAGGGATTAATACTCTCCATGTGGGATTTGCGATATATTTTGATAGATGAATGTTTTGACTAGTATAGTTTGTAATGCATATTATACCTTAGTGTGATTATATGTTTCATATGTCTATAAATATGTTAACTAATGATGTTTGTGGTATTTAGAGAATTAAATGAATATACGAGTATTTTCTGAGTAGTCAATGTTATTTCATATGATTCAACGGATAATCAAGGTTCAAATGGATAAGTACATGTATGTATTAAGCTATGGTATTAAATATGTGAGATGGGAATTTGGATATGCATAGTTTAAGGAAAAGGAAGTTACATGGCATAAGCATAAATGTTAGTTGGTGAAATTGAAATGTTGGTATGTTTATTGCTATGCCTTATTTGATATTATAATTGCATTGTTTCACTAACTAACCTTATGACCTTTTGTATATAAGAAAGGATGTTTAGCCTATAATGAAATGAAATTATCTTTGATTGTTTAACTTAATGTACACGGTAAGTTTAAGTTATTAATACGAGCTTACTAGGCACTACTTGCTTACGTATGTGTTTTCTCTGTTTTGTAAATCATCGGAAAGCTCAATTGATGGAATCTCGTTGGAGCTTTGTCACGCTATTCATTCATCATATTGGTAGTTCTGGTTATTTTGGTTAATGGTTATAAATGACATGTTATAGGGTTAAAAAATTATTCGAGTGATTTGCCTTTTTTTTAATTGTGTCCAATTTATTATGGTTAATAATGTTAGATGATGGCATGTAAATAAGAGTGAATGAACCCTTATGCATGATCTTTAAATAATAATATTGTATGGTATAGTGGCATGTTTTGGAATGGTTACTTGGCATGGTTGGCATATGTTCAATTTAGGTTTTGGAAATGTTGAATGGGATTAAGTTTAGTTTGTTAAATGTAGTGTCTTTGAATGGCACATTGGTTAGTTATAGGTTAAATGATTCTTGACATGTTTTAAGTGATTATTAATGTGATTTAAGCATGTGAAAGTAGTTATAGATGTAGTAGTTAAGAAATGGTATTTGAAATGGCTTGTTTTAGAGGCAATTTGAGCTACACACAACCTGGGACACGGGTTGTCACATGACTTTCTACCACACATGGTCACCCCACATGGCTGTGTGTCTTATTAAATTTAGGAGCAGGATCCATTCGGTCTAAAACACGGCCATGTGGCTCAAGCCAGTATGTAACACGGTCTGGCATACGGTCTACGACACGACCATGTGTCTCAAGTTAGTATGTAACATGGTCTGGCACACGGCCTACGATACGGTCGTGTGACTCAACATCGAATGCACATACGATTTGACATACAACCTGCGACACGGCTGTGTGACCTTATTTTGAATAGCTACATAGGTGCACGACCATGTGTCCTTACTTCGAATGTCCACACGGCCTGGTCACACGGTCGTGTGACCCTTATATCTCAAATTTTCAAATTTTTCCTAAATTTTTTATTCCGTTTAAATTTGGTCCCTGAGTGTTCTCAAGTTACTTTTAGGGCCTCTTAGGCTCAATTTAAGGCTCATAAGAGTATTATTGTAACAGCCCAATTTTGGGCCTAGTCGAAACAGTGGTTTCGGAACCATTAACTCGAGGTCAGAGAAATTATTATTTTTTCTTTTTTATATCATTTATTGTGTTGTATCATGATTATATGAGTGCATGAAAATTTTAGTGAATTAATTTTAGCGATTGTCAGCTTAATTGCGAAAAAGGACTAAATCGCATAAAGGGAAAAAGTTTTGTTTTACTAGCAAATGGTGTTAAATAGCTAGAGAATCATAATTAGGGGTCTTTAAAGGGCAAATAGACTTATTCTAATAAAGGTGCCTGGCCATTGAGACAAAGAGGAGTCAAAAAGTTAAAAAAATTGAGTAGGGTTAGTATTTGATGACATTATCTAAATGAATAAAAAAATAAAATCAAAGGGGTCATCTTTCTTCTCCATCTTTCCACCAAAAATTGAAGTGAAAAACCCCCATGGGAGCTTGAAATTTTCAGCACAATAAACCTCTACATGTAAGTCATTTTGATGGTTATTTTTGTTGATTTTTGTACTTTTGAGACCCTTGTAGCTTAATTTAGCTAATGAGGGACTATTTTGCAAATGGTTGAAAGTTTGGGATTTTTCCATTGAAGATTTTGTGTTATTTGCTGAAATATTATAGAATAAAATGAGTCATGGTTGTTAAACAAACAACTTTTGTGAAAGGATTTTCATGAAAACACCTAGAATGGACCATTTTGTAAAGATGACAAAATGAGTGATAAGTATGAGTAATAATTTGAATTTTGGGCTGCTTCTAGTACAAAAAGGATTTGGCTAGGCTTGGTTAGTGAGAAAATTTGATAAAAATTAATTTACGAGCCTAGGGGTAAAATAGTAATTTTGTAAAAGTTTAGGGGCAAAATGGTTATTTTTTCAAAATATGAATTATGAAATACATTGATTAATATGACGATTAAATTAGTGAATTTTTATCATTTTAGATCAGGAAATACGAAATCCGAACTTAGATCGGGGAAAGGCCAAGTTAGTAGACTAAATCCAATTAGTCATCCACTTTTTATATACCGAGGTAAGTTCTGCATAAGTAAGGCAACTTTATCACTATTATGTGTTGAATGATTGATTTTGCATAATATGGTTGAATATGATTATGAATAATGCATGATGATATTAATGTGGTAAATTCTAGTTGAACCTAGGAATAGATTGAATATCCGTGCCATGACATTTGGGTGATATGTGCGCTAGTGTAAGACCATGCCTGGGACATGGCGTCAGCCACAATATGAAAGCCAGTGTAAGACCATGTTTGGAACATGGCATCGGCAATGTTGTGTGAGCCAATGTAAGTCCATGTCTAGGACATGGCATTAGCATTGATATGTGCACTAGTGTAAGACCATGTCTGGGACATGGCATCGGCCTCGACATATGAGCCAGTGTAAGACCATGTCTAAGACATGGCATTGGCAAATTACCCTCTTGTATGAGGCTTATCGGATATCCTTTAGTATTCCAAAGGGTTTCACAGGTTATTTTTAAGGCTTATCATAAAGATGTGGAATGATATGATCATGTAGTAAGTGGTACAGGTTTTTATTCGAAAATCATGAGATATGAGTCTAGTTATGATGCCTTAATGGTAAGAATAACATGAGTAAGTTCTATCTATGAAAATGATTTTGGAATCCTTGGCTTATACTGTGATGTATAAATATGTGGCGATATCTACCTTTGTGCACTCAAGAATGTTGTGTTCGTTTATTACATGCTATGTGTTTAAATATGCGTGGTTGACGTCGTTATTTATTTACATGCAACTTACTAAGCTTTATGCTTACCCCCTCTCCTTTCCATTTTCTTATAGTGCCTCCAAGTTAATATCGGGAATCAAGGGACGTCGGAGGCATCAATCACACTATCCCCTGAAGCTTTTGGTATAGCTAGTTTAAATGTTTTGAGTGTGGCATGTATAGGGACTTGCTTTTTTGTTTAGTGTCATGTTAGTTTAGCCACAAGTGTTGGCTCATATGGACGTGATATTCATTTTGTATAGACCATTAATGTTGGCTAATATTGATTATTATTAAATGCACTTGATGAAAATTCTCATGGTTGTGGCTGTTTTGGTTATATGCGTTATGCTTGGATTGGTTTTGGTTGATTTTGTGTAGGTTGGTGCAAGTAAGGGTGGCCTTATTTTTGTCCACATGGATAGACACGCGGGCGTGTGTCTATATCGTGTGTGACACATGGGTTGCCCCATGGGCATGTGGTAAGGTCGTGTGTCCCCTGCACTTAAATTTGGCAAAACAGAATGCCTAGTAGTAACCATACGGACAGAGACATGGTCGTGTGTCCCAACCATGTGGAGGACACAGCCAAGTACACGGGTGTGTACCATGGCCCTGTGCCCTTAAAGGGTTACTGACGTCAGAAACAGAATGTCAATGTAATGACCCAAAATTCACGGGCACCGGAAAAGAGAGTTATAGGGCTTCCGTCTTAGTGAAATAAGTTCGAAAATACTTATTAGAAATATTTATGAGTTTAGTAGTGTGTCTAATTAGATTTTAATTAAGTGAATTTAGCTTAATTTAGAGGAATTAGTAAAAAGAACTAAATTGAATAAGGGGTAAAAGTTTAATTCTGAAGTAATAGAAAATAAAAAGGATTAAAATGGTAATTAAACCATTTACAAAAGATTAGGCGCCATTTTTGTTTGACAAACAAATTGAATAATGACAATTGTAATAAAAATATTGGTACATTTGTAATAAATAGATACATGCACACTTGTAATAAAATAATTAAGTTACTTAATATTAAGGTAAAAGATATTTGTTAATTAAATTATTAAATTATTAAATATTTGTGTGAAAAAAATAAAAATAAATGGTGACAAATGTATGGTATTGATGGTGCACACTTGTGTATATAATTAAATGCTTAATAGATATTTAAAATAAATATATTATAATATATGTTAATTAAGTAAATAAAAGAATAAAAGAATGAAATAAAAAGAAACAAAGAAAAGAAATAACAGAGACATTCGAAACAGAACAGGAAGAAAAGGGCAAAGAAAAGAAAAAGGAAAAACTGAGCGTTTAAGGTTTAAAGCTTTGATTGGTAAGTCATTTAAGTCCTTTCTATTTAATTTTGATGTTTTAGAAGTCTTAAAACAAGGTTTGATGAAATTAATTTGATAGTTTGAAAGTTTAAAAGTTTTTAAACAAAGTTCATGTTGAAGAAAAAGAAGAATTATGGATTTAATTGAATGAATTTTAAGTTAGAAATTGAAAAAGGGATTAAATTGTAAAAGAAGCTATAAGTTTTGTGTTTTAGGAAATTAAATTGAAAGAAATTTTAAATTAGGGTTTTATAATGAACATTAGATTGTTAGGGTGAACATGGAAGGAAATTGAGTAGAAATGAAGTATAAATTAAGTTAAACAAATAAAAGAGTTAATTAGGATTAAATGAGAATTAGGGAATAAATTGAATAAAATTCAATTAATTATTAAATTAATGCTGTAATTAATAATGTAAATTGTTATTATAATTTTTTTTTCGTAGCTAACAAGGAAAACGAGGCATCGGCATCCAAAGGAAAAGAAAAGATCATTGAGGAGTAAACTCGTGTTTGGGTTTGTATTACTATAACTCAAACTATTTATTAAATGTATATTGAATTTATAGTTATGTAATAATTAAGATAAGGTAAGTATTATATTTAAATTTAAATATAAGTATGTGTGAAAATTAAATTGTATATGAATTAAGATAATAGATATTTGAATTGATTGAGTATTGAAAATTTTTTTTGTATAAATGAAATTGAAATTAGAAAAGTAAAATAATACCCTATTAACTTGTTGGACTAGATTTGATACAAATGGCAAGCCATTGGATTTGTGATGTGATAAGGAGATTGTAGTTCGGCCGAGAAAATGTTTCTGTTATTATATACTTCGGTTTATCCGAAGAGGCATTTAATGCCTTACTGGTGTGTTTGGAGGATTTATAATATTCCGGGTATGTTTGGGTTGGATATTCTGGTGTGTGGGTGGAATCCGCGTATCTGTCAAAGTCTGAGCCTTGTTAATAGGGTAAATAATTGAAATGAAATATTGAAAATAAGATTATTTGTTTTGGTACTATTGAAAAGTATGAGAAAGAATGTATGAACTAAATTATGAATTGAGTTGGTATGGAAAAAAAAATGAATTATGAATTTAAGATTTATGAAGTAATATAATTATATATATAATTAGTTTAAATAAATAATAAATTTATGGTTTAATGTTTGTAATTTATTAATGTTAAATAGTCTTGATTTATAGTAATACCACTGAGTATGAAATACTCAGCGTACGGTTGTTTCCGTACTCAGGTTATTAGAGTTTAGGATCCGGTCTAGCATCCAAAACAAACCCGACTCCAACAAAAAGATTTTGGTGATGTATTTCTTCCTTTGGTTAAGTGGCATGTACTAGGTAGTTGCATATAAATTATGTGTATACATTAAGTTAAATGATTTTGGTTGTATATAAATGATTATAATGTTTTGGATTATGAATATGATATAAAGTTGTGAAATGGTAGGTTTGGTATTAAATAATTGAAATGAAATAAATATTATTAATTATACATATATACTAACATGTTGTATTGTTTAAACTAAGGTATTAAATTATTATTTTAATATAAATTGGATGTAATTGAGTATACTTAATCATTGGTTGGAGTATTGATATTGGTTTGTTTTTGAGTTTAAAGTTTGCAGGGGGTTTTATATAAAAATAAGCAGAAAAGCTGTCGAAATTTAAAAAAAAATCCGAAGAATTTGAACAAGTTCCGTTTCACTTTTAAATTTACGTTTTGGCTTCGAGCATCTATTATTAGGACTTAACTGTTATATTATACTATGAATATTTTTTATTTGTGAATTATTTTGTAAGTTGTCTGATATGTCTAGTAATGCCTCGTAACCCTATTCCGACAACGGTTTGAGGTTAAGGGGGCGTTACAGTCAAGGTTTTTGCACACGGGTATGTCCTGGCCGTGTGGTAGACAGGGGCATGTGCCAAGCCGTGTGAAAACCCTTGTAAGTTCGAATCGAGAAATAAATTCGCACAGGCTAGGGATAAGGGCGTGTCCCGATATGTTCAGGCCGTGTGAGCCACACGGGCCTTCAACATGGCCATGTTAAGAAGACACACGGGTGTGTTGCCCTTCCACATGGGCGTGTGCTCCTGTCTGCTTGAAATTTTACAAAGTTTTCTAAAGTGCACAGATTAGTCCTGAATCAATTCTAAAGTGTTTTCGAGGCCTCTTAGGCCCATAGTAGGGACATTAAAGTACTGTGAAAGGTTTTAAATTGGAGCGAAATTTCATAATTAGGAAATGTATGTTTGTATGTGTTTAAGTCCGGTAACACCTCATATCCTGTTTCGGCGTTGAACTCGGGTAAGGGGTGTTACAATTATGCTATAATTAAATTAAGTTTTTTTAATTGTTACTTTTTAAATTGCATATTAGTTTATATTTCGGTGTTAACTGTTTTGATTTGTATAGTAATGCTTCATAACCCTAATCCGATGATAGAGATGGGTTAAGAGTGTGACAATGCTCCACTCATAGCAACATGTATGCAATCTCCCTTACAAAATAGAAATTTCAAACTTAATAGCATAAATATGGTTAAATTTGTATGAAAAGCCAACTAAATAAAAATTAAATAAAATATACTAACCTTTTGCATATCACTCATTATGCTGAATCCATCACCATCACCCAACTATAGATCCGATTACAAATTTTCAAGGAACCACCCCCATGTTTCCCTATTCTCTACCTTAACAATAGCCCATGCAATAAGGTATATTTGATCATTCTCATCTCTACCCACAATTGATAAAATCTCACCTTTGTAAGACCCTTTCAAGAAACATTCATATAAACATATAATAGGCTTACAAAATTGCTTAAACCCATTTTTCAAGGTTGTGAAGCAAACATACATTCTCTTAAAATTTAGGGTGTGATTAATAGTAGGTCGCTTAACCATTAGCTCTATCTTGGCAATTGGGTCTGTCTTTCTTAGAGAAAAAGTGTAATCATACAAATGACTAAACTTAAACTTCACTGTACCTTTTAATTTGTTTTAAGGCCCATGCCCTAGCTCTACTACATACACTTATTTGCAATTCTACCTTCAAATCCTCGTTTGCAAGCCTTTACATCTAAACTAGCTTTAATTGAGGTAACACTCTCAACTTTTCAAGAAAATGCCTTCCAACAAACTTGTAATTGGCTCGACTATTTCAAAATGTCACAGAACATTGGTGCTTATTCAAAAAGGTCTTAATCTTGAAAAATCCATTAGTACTATCCTTAGTAGCATATATAAGAAAAGGATAACTAGCATATTTACACTTAGCTCCTGTCCTAAACTTCTCGTTCCTAATGTACTTAATATCAATTCTCTTAGCTATAGCATAAGCTGCTAAAGCATTCTTGAATTGAGTATTATTAGTAAAACTCATTCCAAGCTAGAATCTAGGTACTGTGACCAATGTATCAAATAAGACAATTCTCCCTTTCTTACAAGCTAACCTACCATTGAATCAGTTTCACAACTATCCAAATCAGAAGATCCCAAATACTCAATGTCATCCCCACTAAACCTATTAAAATATGCTTCTACATCATTTTATTTTCCTACCATTTTTTTCTATCTCTCAATTTCACTAATGACTCTCTCTCTCTCTCTCTCTCTCTCTCTCTCTCTAGGACTCAATTATATTATCTTCATTAACCCTTATACCGTTAACATAATTAGACCCATCAACCCTACCTGTCTCTTTGGTACACTAATAAAATCAATTATATTATTTTCATTTGCCTTTGGCTTAAATCACTTATCTCAATTTCTATACTATGCAATAAAGGCTCAGAATCTACATCAATTGGTGCACTAATCAAATCCACGTTTTACTCTACAAAAACAACCATTTACAAGCCTACATTTAATACTAAAAAATTACAAACAACAATAAAATGAGTTCCATAAAATAATAACAATATATGCAATACATGTGTATAGTAAATTTCAAATGAAAAAAAATGTTCCTTGACTTGTCTACAATCACAGTCAATAATCTCAATTCACTTAGAATTCACTCCCAAAAAAAAAAGATGTGTTGTCAAAGAAATTAAAAAAATATTACTTATTCAAAATCAAAATGAGTTCCAAATCGTATTACAGCTCTGAACCATATCAAGGAAAACTTATCAGCACATGAACTCAAATTCAAAATCTCTCAACTTGATTTCCCTATTTAGATATTTATTTTGAACCCTCAAATCAATTTTGAATACTCATAAAACAATTTTCAAAGAAAATCTAAAAAGAACTCTTCATCCATTATCAAATTCCTTAAAACAAATAAAAAAATCTAACCCAAATAAAAAAACACAATTTAAAATTAGGGGTGAGTATTCGATCTAGTCAAGTCGAATTGAGTCAAAAAATTCCAACTTAGTCGATTTGACAAATCCTATTTTAGCAACCAACCTAATTTGAATTTTTTTTAAATCGAGTCAAACTGAATCAAAAAATTTCAAGTTGAGTCAAGTCGAATTAACGAATCTTATTATTTATACTCAATGTTTCTTTTACGTGGACCGATTATTTTACTAGTAGACGAAGTACAAGCTTTTAGATTAATTTTGAGTAAAGGAAAAAAGGAGAGTGGGGTGATTCGGGAAGGAAAGTAAGACTAATGGGTAATCATTTATCAAAATAATGTAGTTTTGCCTTTTAACTTGATAGTTTTGACTTTTAACTTTAGAAAAATTAAACATTTATCAAAACGACGTAGTTTTGCCTTTTAACTTGATAGACTTTTAACTTTAGAAAAAGTAAACATTTATCAAAACGACATAGTTTTATCTATTTTATTTGGATTTTTCTTTAACTCGAATTAGGGGTGAGCGTTCGATTGAATTGAATGAAACCGTTTGAGTTAAATTAGAAAAATTAATAATGTTAAATTACAATCTTGTACAAAATAACTATTTCCATGTTAGAACACAAAATTTGAAATAATATATATTTGAAAACTTTTTAAATCAAAATAAAAGAGAAAAAATATATATATATATATATGTTAGTATCATAAGCTTGAATCATTAATCACTTATTTAGATTCCAAAATTATTATTTTATTACATTTTTAATTTATTTTAGAATTTTTAAAAATTTATAATTTTTTAAAAATATAAATTTTATAATTTCTATAAATATTTTGAATTTTAAAATTATTTTCAAATTTTGAAAATTACTTTGATTTTTTTTTTGTACTTTTTTGTTAAGAGAGAGACCAATTTGCTCATTTTCAAAATTGATAGGGACCAAAACGGTATGTATACTAATTTTTTATTTGAATTATTCGAGTTACTCGAATTGTAAAAATTCAACTCGACTCGAACTCGAAATCTGAAATTTCTTATTCGAGTTGACTCAAATAATTTGAATAACTCGATTTGACTAATTTGAAATTTAATTTTTTTATTTTTTCGAATCAAATCGAATTTTGCTCACCCCTATTTAAAATAACAACATATTTCGGGTTTCAAATATTGAAAACATGATATTTCAACAGAAAAATACAATTTATTCCTTCAATGGTTAACAAAAAAATCATAAATAAAAATTAATAAAAAGGGCTTATAAAAAGAAAAGGAGATTTTCAAATAAAATAATTAGTAGACCCATTCAAGATGAAATACAAACCTTATTGGATATTGATATCTTTCTTTGAATTTAAAGAAATCTAAAGAAGTTGAATGATTTAGTTGTTGTATGGTTTAGGGTTTAGCTTTTGAAAGAAAACGCGACTAAGATTTTGTAAAGAATTTCCCAAAAAGGAGATTAATTTATAATTAAGAAATTAAAATTAAAATTTTTTATGTATTTTCCACGTCTGAAATTGTGATGGTTTCATACACCATGTGTCAGACTCAGCCACACATTGTCTATGTGTGCCACCTCATAAAAAAATTAACATTGTTAGTGTTTTGGGTGATTTGTGTAACAATTGACAAGTTTAAGTATTGAATTAGGAAAAAAAGTTAAATTCAAGTACCAAATCTTATATTAAGCCTTCATTAAAAATTTAATTCTACACTTTAATACAACTGCCCACATTTTATCCTTAAGATAGTCTCTTCTTTTCCCTTGAAAAGACTATTAATGTTTTATGGGCTAGTTGCATCCCTTAAAAAAGATAACTAAGGTTAGTTAAAATCATTCAAATCAAGTTTATTCAATAAAAGATCTGTTAATTTTCTTGGTAAATGTCTATTACTCACACATGTCACCTTCTAGTTGCAACATTTGTCCTTTTTTTTTTTCATACTTCACTTTTTATTCTTTTCTAATGTTTTTTTTTCTTTCATAGTAAATCAAAAGAGTTAATTACACCAAACATCTCCAAACTATGACCCTCATTCTAAATTGGTCTCTAAATTTCAAAATATTCTAATTACATCATTAAACTACCGATGCTATATCAATCAAGTCCTTCTATCATGAAAATGCTAATTTAACTTATAAATGACACGTAAAATCTTATATAACATGATTTAAAATGAAAATTTTAAAGAAAAATAAAATGTTGCCACATAACTTTTAAAAATAAAAACTAAAAAATAAAGTAAAATTAAAGAAAGAGAGTGTGTGTGTGTGTAAGTGAATGATAGTTTTTGTAAAAGCTTTGACAACCTTAAAACCAATATTTTTACAACATTTATTTTTACAATATTCATTTTTCTTTAAATTGTTCATTTTAATTATGTCACATAAAATCTGACATCTCATTTTTACCTTTGTCACCATTTTCGTTTCTATCTTTTTAGTGGTCTCCCCACCATTGCCTATCTCTTTAGGCTTGGAAGACTCAAACTTGTCTTTCCTCTGACCAAGCTTGATAAAGGATTCTGCCTCGGTCATGGATACAATAAGCTTAGTGATACGTTGTCAATGCAACTTTTACTTCACCTAAGGCTTCAACCTGTCTCTAAACCAGTAGAAAGTTTCTTTCTCAGTCAGGTCAATATTTGAAGTATCAATTCACTTAAGTCTTTGACATACTCCCAAAAAGTACCTTATTGCGTAAACTGATACAACTTAGCCTGAGTCTCTTCCTCAACATATTGCGGGTAAAACTACTTCTTTAGTCCTTTTAGGAACTCCTCCCAAGTCCAATTTTGGTACCACCTCATTCTCATCTATGGACTTATGACGCCACCATAAAAAAGCGACATTAGTAAAATATATTGTAACAGTGTTTACCTTAGTGGCATCATCCTCGATGCCTACCGCACGAAAGTATTGTTCTACTCCCAGAGAAAATTGTCCATATCTCTTGTGGACATTGTCCCCTTGAACTCTTTTGGCTTAGGGAATCCATTTTTCACTGTTTAGGGACTACAATCAACATCTATTTTCCCACGGCAGCTCTGCATAGAGTAAGTTTTTCCTCGAGCTCTTCAATTTTTGCGATCATGGCCTCAGTTTCCCCCTTCAAATCCACGATCATCGCTTTAAGAGCAATATCCTTCTTAGACAGCTTCTTGTCTAATCATCCATGGCGACATTGATGCCATCTCTCATTGCACCCCGGTTGGAACTAATAACCTCTGTCACAAAGTCCCTAAGTTGCTCTCTCAACGAGTCTAACTCACCGATGCATCCCTCAACTACCTTGAGTACTTCCTTCACACCACCCATGTATTCCTCGAGATTGGTCACCCTACTTTCCAAAGCTGATAGCATATCCCTCAATCTACTATTTTTCCTAGACCTCCTACGAGTCTCTATCGAAACATTCTGCTCGTCTCCTCCTTTCATCATCTTAATTGGTGCCTTCGAACATTGGCTCTAATACCAGCTGTCACGGGGCTAAATCTTTAGTCTAGTAGACCGCGCGGCCTTAGGCGATTCTTTGGGTTCAAATCTTGCCTAAGTCAGCCTACTTTTGAAAAATGAGAATTCTTGTAGAAATTCTCTAAGACACAGAAGCAAAACGGAAATAAACTCGAAAGACAAAAGAAGCTACGAACTAACAGAGAAAGCCACAGAAAAATAGCACACACCAAGTATTTGAGTAAATTCTCTCAATAATATTCAATTACTATGAAGGATTGCAAATGAGTGAATATAAATGAAGAGTAAGACCTCTATTTTAGTTGAGTTCCCCCAAAACCAATGGTACAGATTAAGTTACATCGACTATCGAGATCAGAGTGTATCTACAATTGAGAGTCCTGAGGGATTTAAGCTCTATAAAAACTTATCCTTTTAGGATTTACACTATTTAACATGATAACTCTAGTTGTTCTAGAGTGTTTCACTGCACTACCAAGGCTTCAAGTAGATAGGCTTCTGGAAACATGAAAATATATAGACTTTTTCATGCCTTTTTTAACTCAAAATCATGCAGTTTCGTAATAATTCTGGTCGAAAAATATAATTATAAAATAATTAAATTGTACTTAAATTATTAACATAATTAATTTTGATTAATTTTATAATAAACTTTCATAAATTTTTATTTATTTTCAACATATTTGCACAAAGGATGAAATTTGGCTTAGCAGACACTGCTAGAAGCTCAAAACCATGAATACTTATACATAATATAACTAATTTTAATTTTTCAACATATTTGCACAAATGGTGAAAATTTTGATTTATTTTCAAACATATTTGCACAAAAGGTGAAAATTAGCTCGGCAGACATATTTGCATTAAGATGAATTAATTTTTTGGCCTAAGATGATCCAAATTATGAATATTAATACATAATATAATTAATTTTAATTTTTATCCAATTTATTTTGAGTTAAATAATTATTATTAATTATATTATGGAAAGGAGACCCAATTGTGCTATAACGAAAGATTGATCCAACTGAGCAATCAGACTGTCCAAACCCATCCTAAATGCTGATCCAATTAGCTCAAATTAATTGATTTATTGACTTACAAATCAGCCCTTGTAATCTCCTTGAAATCGCATTTAAACCCCTCCACTTATTATGCTTTTATAGATTTGCCCCTAACTAAATATAGCAAGTTGAAATCTTCCACTTGTGCATGAGTGGTGGCCGGCCATGGGGGGAATTAATGGTTGTTAATTATTTGCTATTTTTAGCAGCCACTCCCATCTATAAATACCCCCTTCACCTATTCATTCAACACACCTTTCATTCCACATCTCTCTCTCTTTTACTCACTTTCTCCCTTCCAAAACCTCCATTTGTTTCCCATTTTTCCCTTCTATTTCCATTGTTGATTTCTCTATTGGAAAAGAGCCTTCAACCACCTTGGGTAGTAGTATTCAAGTGCTTATAGAAGCCGTGGAACAATAAGAATGAACGGAGAAGGAGAGGAGCAAACTAGTCTGGCTTCGGAGAAACACAGGATTTGATTCTAGTTTTCTATCCTTTAACTTTCCTTGTCGTTGTTATGAATATGTCTATGAATATTTTATGTTTTTATTCTAAATTTAATTAACATGGCTTAAATTTAATTTGTGTTAGGTGATTGCATTTCGCATACTTAAGTTATTAAAATCATGTTTGTGTTGTGATTAAACTGTACATTAGTCTTGCATAACTTGCAAGATTATTGTGATTAAACTGTTTCAATATAGGAATATATTGTTACTTCACTTAATCTTTTACTTGCTTATTAAAATTGATTAATTGTTTGAATTGACATGGTAATATGTTCAAGAGATTAGTTAATTTTGTAAGTCTGCATGTGCTATAGTTAACAAATTACCAAGATGCCATGAATTTATTCGTAACAACATGAACATTGTTTTAGTAATATTAAGTTAAAAAATGTAATTGATCTAACACAATTATGTCATATTGATTCAGCAATCGTGCATTAGAATTTCTACCCTTTAATTTTCTTAGTTAAAATCTAGTTTTATTAAACCCTTTTTCAAAACAAACGATTTTCCATCACCAAAGTATTTTTAATTGCATTTCATAAATATTTTCTTACACAGTCCCTCTAGGTACAATAACTCGACATTTACTTGTCATTTTATTTCTTCTTGTGATTGTGTACACTTGCACATTTCCATCGTTCCAGCTTTCCATGAGTCAAGCTAATTTATGTTGGTCAAATGAGCACCATTTAATAAGTTAATCTCTCTAAGACATTCTGTGCACAATGGTCTTAGGCTTTGATCTGTGACCTGTGAAACTTACATTTATAAGTTCAAAATGCATATATTATAACATTCTCATGAATACTAAAAAAAAAAAAAAAAGTGACAGATTTTATCACCAATAAAGTTTGAGGATTTTTCGAACTTGGTATACGTACTTGTACATACACTTGTATCCTTGGTATCAAGATTCTTGCTCATTAAGCTTCAATGACAATGGAGAAAGTTGTTTAATCCATATATATCTAATATATGTGTTGTGGCAGATATATTTTGGTTGTTGACGAAATGAACCTTTGTTGAGTTCAAATGTGAATGTTGGCTCCCAGACATGACTTGATAGTGAATAGGTACGCATGATTTTTATGTGATTGATGTTGTCATTGCCCACAATGTTTGAAAAACATGAATATAATACAAAATAATTTGATAATAACTTTTCATCAAGTAAGTTTCAATTATTGCTCTTCAGTAGTTATAGATACAAATAATCAAAACATGTTTCAAGGGGGGACGAGTAGGTTGGGTCCATGCTGAGGTTGAAGGATCGGGACGGCTAATCATCAAGAAATCTGGGTGAAATCGGGGAGCTGACTACGCGTCTAAGTTGGTATGTGTATTTATATCCTTGGTACCAATACTTTAGTTCACATAATTTATGAGCAGTGGAAAATATTGTTATATATATATATATATAAGATGTATTGTGGCAATAATTTATGTGATTAATGAATGCTAGCATTGCCCACAATGTTTGAAAAAAATGAAAGATAATCTAAAATAATTCTATAATAACTTACTATTAATGAAGGGTGTGTTTGATAAATCATTGAAAATGAAAGTTTTCAACATTTAATACTTTAAATGTGTTTGATAACCATTTTATTTTTTACTATGAATTTTTTTAGAAAGTGTTGAATAAGATAAGTAGATAGGTAGATAGTTATTACTTAATCTAAAAAATATTAAATTAATTTTATTTTATTAAAAATTAAAACAAATTATCCTTCTCTTAAAAGAAAGACATATTTAAATTACTATATTTATCTTTCACGAAAATAATCCAAAATATATAAAATAATATATTAATAAGATTAAAATTAAAATTAATATTTACTTTTATCTAACAACATAATTATATTTAATATTTATATTTACTAATTTATCAAACAATTTTCTAATATAAATTTAGCTCTCATAAAATTTAACAGTAAAATTCAATACTTAACTTTTCTAATACTTAAATTTTTCAAAAGTTATAGATAAAATATACAATAAAATATTATTAAATCGAACGAGGGATAACTTTTAATGGTTGAGTTTTCTGTAAAATAAGACCGTACGTTTCATCCATGTTTAAACTTTGAGGTGTGACTCCATCTTCAAGTTCCCAATCAAATGAATGAATAAGTGTACCCAGCATTAAGGGCAACATTCTAATGGCCAATTGTAATCCAGGGCAAATTCGTCGCCCTCCCCCAAATGGAATCAATCCAAAGTTCGTTCCTTTAACATCAATTTCTGATTCTATGAACCTCTCTAAACTAAACAATTCAGGCTCCTCCCAGAAATTAGGATCTCTGCCTATAGCCCATGCATTGATCAACACCTGTGCACCCTTTGGAATGACGAAGTCGTGAATCTTGATATCTACTTCAGCTTTTCGAGGAAGTAAGAAAGGAACTGGAGGATGCAATCTCAACGTTTCCTTGACAATTGCTTGCAAATAAGGTAAACGAGTAACATTAGATTCCTCCAGTACGTTCCCTTTGCCAATTATTTGTTGTAGTCCTCTTCGGACTTCCTGTAAAGCTTTTGGGTTATGGAGTAATTCCGCCATTGCCCATTCCAGTGTACTTGTAACTGTATCCGTTCCTGCAGTGAACAAATCCTGTTTCACAAATTCTTACCGAGTTATGGACTAAAAAAAAAAAAAAAGGAAGAAAACAATTGAGAGGCTGAAGAGAGAAAAAGTACAAAAAACAAATGTTTTATCAGATTTCTATCAAGCTCTTCGTTATCATCTTCACTGATTTGGAGAAGAGTATCCAAAAAATCTTGAGCTGGTATATAATCATTCATCTTTCTCAACTCCAACCGCTTATCAATCTCTTTATCAAAAATATTCATCATCTTCTTAGAATGAATTGCCATGCGACGCCTTATGCCTTGCAAGTCAAGTTTAGCTAGAGTAGGAAAAAGATCACCAAAATTGGCTTTTCCCAACTCTTCCTTGATAACCTGTAAAATTTCTCTGAATTCCAGGGCAGTATTAGAAGAAGAGTCGGCATAATCGACGGAGAAAATAGTATTGGATATAAGATTAAGCGTAGTTTTGAAAGCAACAGTGGATATCTCTATCGATTCTCCGATGCGGGAACTATCACCAACATCAGCAAGGAGTTGTTCTATTTTGTTACGCCGCAAGTGTTGGTTAGCGTCAAGTTTCTGACTAGCGAAAATGTGCAAGTTGCAGATTTTCCTAAGATTTCTCCATGTGGTTGAAACAGGCATCCAAGCTATTCCGGCTTCGTGGTGATGAAGGGCATGAAGGGCATCAGGAACGGTTCGATTACAAGATATTGCGTCATGCGTTTGGAGGATTTCTTTGGCCATGGTTTCAGATGACAAAACTATAGTAGTGGTTTGGCCAAATTTCACAGTCATGATGTCCCCATGAACCTTTGCAAGTTCTGCAAGGGTCCTATGGGGTTTATCACCAAGCTGGAAGAGGTTTCCGAAGATTGGAATTGCAGGTGGACCAGGTGGAAGCCTGTTGGTTCTTCCCAATTTCCTTGAGAGTTGGAACAAGAACAAGAACAAAACAAGGCACACTAACCAACTGAAAGTATCCATCCTTTGTTGTGGAATCCGTAAGGAAAAGATTACCCTAATTTTTTAAATTGTAGCTGCATTCTTTTATCTAAAGTGAAATCATTTCATGTTATAGCATTTAAGCATCATCCCTTGACTATTTTATTTTTGAGCAGCCACCTAACTATTTTATTTTTTAGCAGCCCGTTGGCTATTTTATTTTATAGCATCCTTATTTGAAAGTTGAAACTGAACAAGTTGAGTATTGCCAACTAGGGGTGAGTAAAAATCAATTTGATTTAAAAAAATTGAAAAAAATTTAATTTTTGAGTTAATTGAATCGAGTTATTCAAATTATTCGAGTTAACTCGAATAACTCAATTCGAGTTTCGAATTCGAGTCGAGTTGAATTTCAGAATTCGAATAATTCGAATAATTCAAATAACAAATTGGTGTAAATACCCTTTGGTCCTTGTTAACTTTGAAAATAAGCAAATTAATCTCTCTCTTAATAAAATTACCAAAAAAACTTAAAATAATTTTCAAAATGAAAATAATTTTAAAATTCAAAATATTTATAAAAATTTCAAATGTTATATTTTTAAAAATTATAAAAATTTTAAAATTCAAAAAATATAAAAAGTTAAAATTTTAAAATTTTCTAAATTAATTATTCAAATATATCATATTCAAGTATTTTATTTTTATTTTTTTCAATCTTTTTAAAATATATATTGATGTAGGCCAATTTTGGCCTATAGAATAACAAAACCCTTAACCCATTTTACAAAACCCATTTGAACTAAATCTACCCAAACTCATTACAGAACCCAAATATTTAACTCATCCCCAAGCCCAAATAAAACCTAAACTACCAGCCCAAATTAAACAAACCCTAACCCACTAACTATCCCACAACCTTTCGTCAGAAACTAAAAACCCTAACCACTTTGTCCCATTCGGCCACCTGCCCTCTGCCACCACCTGCCCATTGCAGCACCGTCCCATCACATCCACCGGCCATACCCTGCAAAGACAAAGCAAACAAGCAAGACAGAGAGAAAGAAAAAAAACAGTTTGTAATATGGCTATAAAAGCCAAATCGAAAATCAGTGTAAAGGGTTGGCAAGTTCATGAAATAAATCATTATATACAAAAACAACAAGAACAGTCCCAAAATATACAAAAGTAATAGCAAGCATTCGAAGAAGAAAACAAAATGCAATCGGGCTAAAGGTTACTTTGTTTTTTTCTTTTATTTGATTTTTCACATATATATACACACATATTTCTTTATTTTTCTATTAATATACATATAAAATATATATTATAAAATTACAAAAAAACTGACCTTTTTGATTTTTTACCACAGGTACGGTGGTGGCTGACGGCAAGGCGTAAATGCGCGGCGATGGTCCGGTGATCGGAAAGTGACCGGCCCTGGTGCCGAAAATCTCCTCTCCCTCTCCCCTCTCTCCCTTTTTTTTCTTTGCTCTGCAAAAAATGAATTTTTTTTGAAGAAAAAAAGCCTTTTATAGCCCCCAAAACGACGTCGTTTTGGCTTAGAGCAGATCGACCCGACCCAACTCGACTCGCCTAGGATCCACGTGTTTTTTGGAAAATGGGCTATTTGCGCATTTAGCCCTTCCGCTTTTCTACAATTTTATGATTAAAACTTTCGTTATTTTTAATTTTGCCCGGTAATTTTATTTTTTTCTTCATTTTGGTCCCGTGTTAATTGCTGCGTTTAGGAGGGAGGGGTATTTTCTCCTTTGGTCCCTCCAGGTTATTTGCGTGTTCAGATAGGTCCCCTTCTTTGTATTTTATCTTCAAATTTGCCCCGAATTTCCATTTCAAGTTCAATTTAGTCTTTTTTTTTTGCTTATTTTGCCTTTTATTTTCAAATTATTTTGTCTAAACACTATTGTTGTTATTATTATTATTATTCTTTTTCATATTATTATTATTATTATTATTATTATTATTATTATTATTATTATTATTATTATTATTATTATTATTATTACTATTATTATTATAATTATTATTATTATACATTAGTGTATATTATTTTTATTACATATGTATATGTATATATTTTATACATAGTATTATTTCCTAATTACTTTATTTTAATATTTTTATTATATTATGCTTGCTTTTTTATTTATATTATTTTTATTATTAGTAGTAGTAGTAGTATTAGTGTATATTTTTTGTTATATATGTATATGTACTTATATTTTTGTACATAGTATTATTTTCTAATTATTTTATTTTAATATTTTTATTTATTATATTTGCTTTTTATTTCAATATTATCACTCTTATTATTATTATTATTATTATTATTATTATTATTATTATTATTATTATTATTATTATTATTATTATTATTATTATTATTATTAATATTAGTATTTTTATTTATATATGCATGTATACGTATTCACATAGTAGTTTTTTTAACTATCTTATTTTAATATGATTATTATATTATACATTTTCTTTTCATGATTATTTATTTATTACTCTATTACTAATTAACTTAATTTATTAACATTATCACTATTATTATCACTATTATTATATTATATTTTCTTTTTATATTATTATTTATTATTATATCTACTTATACCCTATTATATTATATTATTTACTTTCACTGTTATTATTATTTTTATCATTATTATACATATATGCGTATTAATATTTTTAAGTACTTATTATAAATATATTATTTTCTTATTATGTATTTATGTATATTATTTTACTCATTTCTTCCTTATTTTTATTTCAAAACTTTTGTATTAGGTATTTTTTTATTATATTGTTCATATATTATATATTTTATATATCATATTATTCGTATATTTTATTATGCAATTTTAAATAATTATATCATGTATATATTTATAAATATCATACTATTCATATATTTTTATGTTATTACATGTATATATATTTTATATTATTAGTTATATACATTTTTTATACTATTTCATGTATATTTTTTATATATTATCCTTATCATTATTATTAATATTGGTATATGTTCTATTATATAGGTATATATATTTATATGAAAAGTTATCAACAGTTATTTTAATATTATCATCTTATGTATATATTTTTAATACTATGTATATATTTTTATTCTTATTATTACTTATATATTTTAATTCATACATATATTTATATATCATTATCATTGGTTTTTATTATTATTATCATTATTATTATTATTATTCTTGCTTTCAATACATATTGTATATACTTTTGATCTAGTATTATATGTTTTATATATATGTTCGTTACTATTTCATGTTTACATTATTACTATTATTATCACGTTTAGTATCATATCCATTATTTTTGTTTTATACTATTATTATCACATATACATTGTTAATGTTTTATATATTATTTGCTTCATATATTCTTAATTTTTATTATTATTTGTGCATTCGAATTTAGCCTATTTGTTCATATCTTATTTCAACATCAATATAGTTTCCTTTTATTTTCTTTATCTAGAAATACTTTCATTCTTGTTTTTAACTAATTTCAATAAATAAGGCAACACGCCGATTTAACATTAAGCTGTTGATTTCATCGCTATGTTGGGTGAATATCATCGGCTCATGTTAAAAACAGAACGTCCTTCTCAAAAGAAAACGAAACTTGATATTTCTCGTGTTTTGATCGGATCGCGATTAAATGTTACTTTGAACTTGCAATTTTGAAAATTAAGACAACACTTGTTTAATGAGATACCAATTTTGGGCGTCACGAGGGTGCTAATACCTTCCTCGTGCGTAACTGACTCCCGAACCCTATTTTTCTCTGGATTTTCGTGTAGACCCAAATTTGGCTTTCATTTTTATTCAAGAATAAGTTTTCTTTTCTAAAAAGATGATTTATTAGGTGTCCGATCACACCTAGAAAAAAAGATCGGTGGCGACTCCCTTTTCTTTTTAAAACCATAAGTCGGTTTTCAAATTTCCAATAAGTCACCTCAATTAACGACCGAAACCAAAAATTTTACGTCGCTACATATACGATTTCAAATTTACATGTTTAACATGGAATTAGATATATAATAACAATATTTTTATTTGACATGTTTATTTTTTTAATTAAACTAGAACAATTTTACTTGATTTGACTCTACTTGAATTTCATTTCACTCAACTCGATTCGAAAAAATTTCAAATTGAGTTAGGATGATAAAATAGGACTTGTGAACTTGATTAACTCGAAATTTTTTCACTCGATTCAACTTGATTCGATCGAACGCTCACCACTATTGTCGACTATAAATTAGTTTATTTTCTAGCTTTAGTAACATTGGTTTTGAAAGTTTGACCCAATTATTCATGTGCGGTTATGGATGAACTCAATTCGATTCGAAGAAAAATTAAAATTTAGAGTTAATTCAATCAAGTTATTTGAATTATTCAAGTTAACACAAATAAGTAATTTGAGTTTCGAGTTCGAATCGAGTTAAATTTTACAATTCAAATAACTCAAATAATTTGAATAATAGATTCGTGTAAATACCCTTTTAGCCCTTGTCAAATTTGAAAATAAACAAATTGGTCTCTCTCAACAAAAATTACAAAATAAAATAAAATATTTTTAAAAATAAAAATATTTATAAAAATTTCGAAAAAATCTAAAAACTATGTAAAGGAAGTTAAAAAATTTAAAAATTTTCTAAAATAATAATTTTAGAGACTTAAATAAGTTAATTAATGATTCAAGTTTATCATATTAAAGTATTTTTATTATTTTGCTTTGAAAAATTTTCAAATATATATGGTTTCAAATTTATGTGCTCTAACATGGGATTAGTTATCTGTAACTAGATTTTAATTTGACATGTTTAATTTTTAATTTAACTCGAATAATTTCACTCGATTCAATCCGAAAAACTTTCAAATCAAGTTAGAATGATAAAATAAGTTAATTCTTCATTGTTTTACAAGCACATAGCTGCTAGAAGTGTTTATTTTCTTGTGTATGTTGGTGATATTATTGTTACATGTGGTGATTGTGCTAAGTTAGATGTTGTTATCTCATCTCATGATCATCAGTTCTCTCCTAAAGACTTAGAGAGCTGAATTTTTTTCTTGGGCTTGAGGAGTTGAGACATAAGGATCGGATACAGGGGCGAAGCCAGGGGGGCTGACATGGGCCCCGGCCCCCCCTAAAATGTAAAATTACATTTTAGGTCCTTAATTTTTTTTAAAAATTTTAAATTAGTAAATGTAAAATTTCACTTTGGCCCCTCTTAAAATTATAAAAATTCGATTTAATTATTTACAAATTATAAAGTTATAAACTATAAAAAATTAAAATTTCATCCAACCCCCCTAAAAAAATTTTCTAGCTTCGCCCCTGATTGGATGCATGTGTCTCAACAAGAATACACTCGTGAGTTGCTAGAACGCACAAACATGGCGAATGCCAAGCTGGTAAACACTCCTATGGTGAATTCTTTGACTCTTACATCCTTGGTTGGGTCGCCATTGTCAGATAGTATATTTTATCGACAAGTTGTAGGTAGTTTGCAGCATTTGTGTTTAACTCACCCTGATTTGTCATTTGTTGTCAATAAAGTTAGTCAATATATGTATAAACCTCATGATGTGCATTGGACAGTTGTAAAACATATCTTGCAGTATGTTAAGAGTACAATTAATTATGGGTTGTTGTTTCAAGTATCGAGTATGAATTTAACTAGTTTTAGTGATGCTGATTGAGCGAGTTCACTTGAAGATTGCAAGTCTACTTCCAGGTTTTGTGTGTATATTGGTGATAATCTTGTTGGTTGGATGTCCAAGAAACAAAGTGTTGTATCCCGGTCTACTTTAGAGACTTAATATAGAAGTTTAGTATGCGACATCCGAGTTGACATGGTTTCATTCTTTGTTGAATGAGATTGGGTTAAATCTTAGTGGTACACCGATTATTTGATGTGATAATTCTAGTATTGTATCTTTACACTTTTTTTTCTTTGGACAGAAATCTCTTTCCCTTTAAAATTGAACCATCCATAGCTTTCAATCTCAAGAAACTAACAATAGCAATTCTAAATCTTAAGAAAGTAACTGAAGCAATTTTTTATCTCCTTTTCTTTGCCATTTTTCTTTACTTTTCAAATTTTCTCTTTACAAACTACTTGTGCCCACACTTTCAGTCGAGCTCGAGCCTTGACATTCCTAAGATTGTCATCTAAAATTGTTGACTAAAATCTTTAAAAAATTTACATACTAAACATCCTATCAGATTAATTGAAAATTTGAAAACGTTGATGTTCTATATTAATCAAGCAATTACAAATTAAAAGTAATCCAAAGAGAGTGGGCATGTTTTGAATAACTAAAGCTTGGGATATGACAGTTGGTGATGGGAGAATTGCCACCAGTACTAGTGGAACCAAGAGTGGAACCTGAAGTGAAACATGAATGGCACTAAACATCTCTAACATGAACCATGTTCTAACTCAAGATCCAGGTCTGTACATACCTTCACTTCCTCCAAGTTCATACACAACAATCTCCTGCTGCATTTTCGCTCGATAATCTCCGCCACATCGGGACTACTCCTTTATTCTCTTTTTGTAACGATGTTTAAACTTCCATTGTAATTTATATAACCCACAAGGAAATTGCCATCTTTCCTTTTGTTATTATTTTTATCCTCCTTGTCTGCCCATCTTTGTTAAGACTTGTCACACTCCTCGGCTACTCGGAAATGTGTCTGCACCAAACACACCATTGACCTCCACGTTGACTCTATCTGAAGTAACATCTAAGTAGGTCACCCACTCCAAACACCTTTGGGTAAGATCACTCTTTCTAACTAGAGGGAACCACCCACCCGCTTTTAAGTATGAACATTTTCTTAATGTGAACACACTTTTGACATGATAAGAAGTCTATTTAGGCACAATAACTTCATATTGGTAAGGTCTTATGATGTACACTTTACGCATTTAGTGTGATTGAATGTTTATTTAACCACACCACATCAATGGACAAAAGGACATTCTCTATAAATACCTTAAGGAACGATGTAGAAAGAATTGATCTTTTAGCTCCTTAAAATTACTCTAAGTAATTGTCTTAAGTTAGTTTATCCTTTTGTTTTAATTTCAATTAGTTCTCGACCTCTTCAGATGAATCAACCTCCATTACTTCACTTTCTCCTTCTCTTTTATTGTACTCCATAATAACAAAACTGAAACGTAAAAAAGTTTGAACTAAAAATGAAACTTGAACCGTCCATCTTTGTTAAGACAAAAACTTGAAAAGTTTGAAAAATGCAAAGAAACTTAAGCAGCCCAGCTTTATTGAGACTGACACTTGAGCAAAAGGAAAAAGCAGAACGTAAAATTTAATTGTACACGTGGACTAATAACATTGGTGAGGCATAGGTAGGGGCAGGCAAAAGGACAGAATATTTTTATTCATATTTAATAAGTATGGGTATGCTTTGACCTCCTTTTGGCAGTTTTTGAACTATAATATGGTTCCACAAGTAAATGAAGAGTTGGAAACTTCAAATTTTACAGCAACATGAAGGTGGAAACTCCAAATTTAGAGTCGGCATTTTTTTTTCTTTTTAAAGGGAAAAACTGATTTAAATAATATTCAAACTCCATTTCTAAATTAATTATCTTGTAAAATTTTATGTACTGACAATCTTTATGTATCATCAATACACCACAATTATTTACATCATTAATAAGTAAAATATTAAAAAATTAAACAACTTTCTAATAAATACTTAAAATTTTATTTAAGGCTAATTAAAATTAATTATAATTCTCCTTTCCTCCTCATGTATTAACGTATAAAAGAAAAAATGCTTTGAGGTTGATCAAATCTTAGAAAATTTATTGAAATTTTTATGATTAAGGTTTAGATTTGGAGTTAAAATTAAATTGAAGTGAAGATTTAACTAAAATCCTAAAATTTTTATTGAAATTTACATAAAATTTCATATATTAATTGAAGCAGGAGATAATTATCTTTAACAATTTTTTTTTCAAAGAAGCTCATCAATAATATGAATATTAGAAGTTTTTTAAAGTTAGTACCCCATCATTAAAAGAGTTTAAATTTTAAAATAATTCTCAAATTTCTCAAAATTTATAATTATATAAACTAAGTTTAAACAGTGTAATAAAATCATATAATAAAATTAAATTACACCAATAATAATAAAGAACAAGAAAAGAGCCGTCTTCAATTTTTAAAACTCTAAGTTAAAACCTCGATATTATTATTAAGAGATAATGGTTAGAAATTATAATTAATTTTAATTACATTTCAATAAAATTTTAAGTATTTATTAAAAATCTTTCAATTTTTTTATTTTTTCCTCATTAATGATATGGAGAATTATGATGCATAATATTTATGCACCCATTTATTATATTTGTTTTACTTAAAAACAACTTTTGAAAATCCTTTTAAAAACCGAAAACAAAATAAAATATCAATTCTTTTAAATGATAATCTATTTTCAATTTTTTTTTAAATACTTAATAACGATACAATACTGACCAAATCCTCTGCAGTTCCCCCGTCCATGTGCAGGCGCAAAACATTAAGGTGTCGCGCGCTCACGCGTTGTGATTTAGTTCTAATTGTTATGATGAAGTGGTGCATGTTCGTGAGTGGAAGAAAACAAGGGACGAGGGTTTGTCATAATGCGGGTCCCCCCCCCACTTGTCACGAGTCATGACCCGACAACCGCGTTTGTTTCTGCAAACACCTGCACAGCTACCTGACATGTCAGATGACTTTCAGTCTCACTTTCATCTCTATCCATCTCTCCAACATTTCTTTTAAACACAACTCGGGCGTGCTTGGTTTCTGTCATTCTTGCATTTGTCTCTTTTATAAGTCTCATGGCTTTTCCTTTTGTTACAGATACACGTTTAGGAGGATACCCCATTACTCTGCCATCAACTGAATTTTTCTGACTCTAAAAAAATCTTTTAACCTTTACTGTTAATTCACTGTTTGTTGCAATTGCATCCTTTTGTTTGCCACTGAATTGTGCCCATACGCAAGAGATGGAGCCCCAAGACTCATCACCTCTCAAGACTGGCCATTTTTCAGACCTGGGTAAACTTTCTTTGTCCCTCTTGCTCTCACGCCCACATTACTTCTTTTTCTCAATTTTTTTTTTTTATTTTCAGGGATAGGACTTACAAATTTGGGTGATTCGGGGAACATGGAGAGTAATAGATTGAGTGGAGGAGAAGGGTCACCTCCAATTGGATTAGGTCTCGAGCTTGGATGTGGGTCCGGTCATATACAAACTGGGATCACTAAATCATGTGGGTTCACAATCTTTCAACTCCAGGAGTTACAGCTTCAATCTCTCATCTACAAGTACATGGAAGCTGGCCTTCCTGTTCCCCATCATCTACTTCTTCCTATATGGAAAAGTGTTGCTGGTTCTCTTGGTGGCCTCCACGGCAGTCCTTATCAACTTTACTACGGTTGTAAGTACCCCCAAACAAACAAATATCTCTCTTGTCCCTACAGTATTTTTCTAGCACTAATAAAGTTTCCCTTTCTGGTGCAGTTTTGGGTTGTGGACCCTTGCAGTTGGGGTATAAGAATGGGGTAGATCCAGAGCCAGGAAGATGTAGACGAACAGATGGGAAGAAATGGAGATGTAGCAAAGAAGCCGTCCCAGATCACAAGTACTGCGAGAGACACATGCATAGAGGTCGTCAACGTTCAACAAAGCTTGTGGAAGCTTCTCAAGTAACTAGAACTAGTATTAGCCGCAACAATGCCAATACCAACCTCTCCATTTCTCTTCAAGTGGATAGCAGTAATAATAGTGGTAATGGCAGCAATCTCTCTTCCAGTTTTACTGGGTTTTCTCCGAACATTGCTCTTCTGCGAGGGGGTGATTCGAAAGCTGTACCTCTTTCACCACAGTTTCAAGAATTATTATAGAAGGAAAAAAAAAAAGATTTTAATATGACAGATTTTGATAGACGTTTGTTTGTAGGTAAAATTTAAAGCTTTAGAAGATTTTGCCAGAGTTTGGTGATTTTGTTTTGATGTACTGCATTTTTAGATGTGAGAGACATTAATGGTGATTATGATTAGGTTTGCTTGGTAGAGTTGTGAACCCACCTCGGTCCATAAAAATGGTAACTTGATCAAAGAAATTGGATCCACAGCTACAAATTCAACCTTGACTACTATTTTCTATTAATACGAGATCAAAATAAGAAGCATATAAATTATTTTATAAGCTGATTTCATCAATTTTGGATAAGATAAAACATATGAATAAAATAGTTTAATTAAATTTTAAGAAGATATTTAAATAATTTAAAGCATATGCTTAGACTGATAAAGACTAAAGAGCAAGATTTATAGGTTCTTCAAATTTCAAATGCTTGAACGTAAAGGCTTAACATAAAACTCATGATGATTAGACCTCTTTCGGCTAAAGCATGGTTCATGGACGATGAGCCTACACCCTTTGAATTTGATCGACCCTACTCTACTCTTTTTTTTCCGTTAGTAAGTTTTAATCCTTTAGTTAAAAAAATTATAAAATAATTATTGAATTATTTAAAAATTATCATTTAAGTTATTAAATTATTAGAAAGTTTTATTTAAATCATTAAGTTTGTTAAGTTTTTTTTTTTTAAAGTCTAAGTAGTCAGCTCCAAGCAAAGATTCAACAATCGGTACAGTGGATTAATACTCATTGATAAATAGAAGAATATGCCTCAGACCCAAGCTAATATGACTGTCAATAGTGGAGATCAGAGAATAAAGTTGTTTGAATTTTGGTTCGCAGGTTCATGATATTCAAAACTATTTCGTGAAAAAACAAAAAATTGTAGAAGAGAAAGGGAATGAGAGCTTTCAATTGGTACAGGCGGTGTAAACAGAGAAGGCTATACAACAATGATTTTAAATGAAAATTTTCGAATAATTCAACAACCATTTTGTAACATTTTGAAGTTAAATGACCAAATCGCAAACTTACTAATAATTTAGTGACCTTAGATGTATTTTACATTTTTTCTTAATTATCAAACTAATTGCCTGATACTTAATTATTTCTCACATTTATAAGTCAAAAAATTGGTGATGGGTTGGAGGTAACACGATTTGAACTTGTACTAAAACTGGCGCCTAATAAGAATTTTAACTACGACTTTATACAAGTTAAGACATAATTAATTAATTAATTAATTAATCCTAGACTTTCCGATCATAATTAAAATATAAAAAAATAAGCAGTTCCTAATTAAGCATTAATTATTTCTAACAAAATGTATTAAATTATTGTTAATATTAAATAAATTGAAAATTTGAATAATTATTTGGTAAATTTTCGTGGAGAATTTTAATTTTAAAAATAAGGAGTATATCTTTTATTGATATTTTAAAAATAAAAAGTAAATAAATGAAATATATATTTGTAACCTCCCAACTAGACCTAGACGTTAGACACGAATCCAGAAGACCAAATCAACCATCAAGATGGCCTAACAAGGTTATCAGAGTTTATTCAAAGCATTTATTTAGTTTGATAAAAAAGGTTATATTCTCAAGTTTTTAATAAAATCAAGGTTCATACATCATCAATTAATAGTAAAAATTCAATGTCCTAATTAAAATCATAATTAAATGTAATGCAACAATAAAGACAACCTAAGTTCTAAATCACATGTCACAGATCAAATAAAATTTTACGGTCTTTGAATGATAAAACAAAGCAAAAGATTATGCTTAAAATAACTGAAAATAAAATGGGTTGTGTTGAGACTCTTCGGATTTTGTGCCTGTGTCTTAACCTGATGAGTTATCTGTAAAGATGAAATTAAAGGGGAAGTGAGTTTTGACGCCCAGTGTGAGTCCATTTACAACAAAATCAATGTGATACTCATTAAGACACATTTATTAACAATGCATAGAATAATCAAAAATAGCAATTCAGTTCATAATATCAGTTTTTCAAATCCAACCATTACTGGTATATTAGAAATCATAACAACAGTTTTCAGGATAATCAAATCATCATAATTGCCACAATAATCATATTCCATGCATATATAGACAAATAAATATAGGTTCAATCATATGTATCATAACATAATTTCCAAATTTTTATGTACATGATTTAAATTATGTCATACAATTTTAGGTTTTAAACAGAATAATTTCTACCCCATCGCTACACCCCATAGTAGTAGTTCCCCAGAACTCCTCTACCTTTAGGTCACATTGTGGATAAACCACTACTGGTTCGTAGATAACAACTATCATATCGGTTGTGGACACACAGCAAGTCCTCGTGATTAGAATTCATCTTTGGTTATGGGTTCACAACAAAGTCCTGCAGATAAAACATACTTTTTTTGTTGTACTACAACATAAACTTGCTGTTGAAATCAACCTTTGGCTATGGATTCACAGCAGTACCCACAGATGGAATCTGCCATTTGGCTATGAATACACAACAATTTGTAGATAAGAACTGACGAATGTCTATGCTCTGCACTTGCCATTTTACTTACAAATAAACTAATTGATCTTCCTCCGTACATATGGTCCCAACCCATGCAATGCATTAAGACTTATTCATGTTACCTCATATAATGGCATTCGATATGTGAACACATGGAAAATCAATAGCAAAACTAGGTTTTCATGTACTCAATTTGACAATAATATAGGGCATGTCATAAATATGATCGCAAGTATATAGATACAAAGGTAACATATACTATTCATGATTCATGCAAATATTCATAAATACCACATTAAATCGATCAATTATGGATTCTAGCATATATTATATCATCAAGGACATATTTGCATAATTTAATTCACTAAAAATAGTTTAGAACTTATTTAGGGGCTAATCTGATCAAAACATAAAGTTTTGGGTCAAAATTGTAAATTCTTGGTTCTAGGGGACACATGGCCATGTGACCGGACCGTGTGGGAAGCCTTGGGCCATGTGGAAGGGGTACACAACCGTATGGCTAGGCCATTTGCCAATTCAAAAATTCAACCTACAAGGACGACACAGTCGTGTGGCAGGCTGTGTAGGGGGTTTTAGGCCGTGTGAGAAGCATAATCCTAGGGTTTCAGGGGTGGCATGGTCGTGTATGGGGTCATGTAGTCCACACTAGTGGCCCACATGCCTGTGTGGTAGGCCATGTGATTTAGGCTAGGTTCGGTTTTACCTCAATTTTCTTATAAAAGAACCCACACCTGACTTTTGGGATTTTGCACGATGATCCTCACTTCAAGTCTGGCTTGGGATACCTACAATGAGTCTTTCGATCGAAAAATACACAAGAATTAATGTTGACTTTTAAAATTTATTGAAATTATCAAGATTTTGAGGAAAATTCGTAAAAGATTTGAAATCAATTTGAAAGATTGTCAAGAACGATGTTATTCTAGAATTTTAGGGTTCTACGTAATTAGAACTAGAATGCTTACCGATCTTTGATGGAATTTCGAAGATTATTGATGGTAAATTCGATGATTGATAAAGTTCAAACGGGAATTGATCTTGATTTGGGTTTTCAAGAAGTTAATTTTTAGCAAAAGAATGTAGAATTTTTTTTATGAAAAGGAAAAAGGGAAATACAAGAAGATAAGGGTTTTAAAAGGGAAGAAAAAAAAGTTAAATTTAGGGTTGAAAAGGAATTGAAATCAATGTATGGTTAGGAAAAAATATTAAGTACTTAGGATTTCAAAAATTGAGGGACTGATTGGGCAAATAGCCCTTCTTGCCATCTAAAACAAAGAAATGGGGAAGAGAGTAGCATGACTTGAACAAGGGAAAATGAAAGACCTTACTACTTGGGCTACTTCTCAATGTTAGTTTGTTTCCACCACATCTAATATATGTACTAAATTAAATTTGTTCCTTAGTTGCTGAAAAATAATAGAGAAAAAATAGAAAGAGTAAGGCTTGGACCTTGGTTTTCTAGGCAATATCTTAAGCTCTTAACCGTTAAGATTAAGACTTATTTATTGATGATTCATTTCGTCTAACCCCTAAATTTTAGGGCGTTACAATAACAATTTTTGTAACTCCGCTTATGAAATTAAAAGAACTCCATCATCCATGTATCAAATGATAATTCATATATTCTATAATATTTTCTAAAATAGATGGAAAATGAATGTATGTAATTAAATTATCATTATTTTATAATTAGAAAATAATAAGAAAGTTAATAATTTTATATTTTGTTTTATTTAAAATTATATTAATAAATGAATTTATTAAAATATTTTAACCAAAAAAAAGTAATTTTTTAAAAAATACTAGCTTCTAATGTCACATGTGTTGTATGTGATTTTATGCGTTTAATATTTAATCAATCTTTTAAAATGTTGTATTTTTAATTGAGATAATTAATGTAAAATAATATTTTTTATTTGAATTATTGAATGTAATTATAATATATTAAGTTATCAATTCAAATATTATAGTAGAAAATTTTTAAATTATAATTAAAGCATTTTTTAACATATTCAACATACAATATAGTTTTACTTTATGTAATTAGTGCAAAGTAATATTATTCAAAACAATAACTAATTAACTCTAGTATAAATTAAGTGATCATTAAGATGCTTAAAATTCTATTTAAGTAATAACTCTATTTTATATTAATAAAATTAGTGAACTTCTTTTTACAATAAACATTTTCTAACTAATCATTGTAATTTAAATTATAACTATAATAATCACAATTTTTTCTTATTTTATGCTTAGAGTTCTATATCAAGTTATGACTCTATTTTAAAATTAACACAATTTTAACTAAAATTTAGGATTTAGTATTTACACTTTAATTTAACATAATTATGTTTTAGTACTTTTATAATATCATTAGCTAGTCAATATAGTTTCTTTTTTCAAGGTATCCTTCATGTACGTTTTACGATCCATGAAGACTAATCCTTTTGAGGATCATGGCTACCACTCCCAACAATAACATTTTCAACGTTTGAACTCAAATTCTTTCATTGGGATTGCAATGTGCCTTACCACTACAGTTAACACTTGTTAATAATTAAACTCTTAGTTATTCCAATTAAAATGCTCATGCTGAAGTTTTTCTTAAAATACCCTTTCAAACTTATCATATCGAAATGGATTTTTTGAATATTAGAAATGTGTTTTTAAGAAAAAATCACTTCAATTTAGCCAAAATAATTAAGGAAGTTAACTCTTTAAACTAACTAATGTCATTGTAAAAGTAGAAGATCAAATTATGTCAAAGTAAAATAAAAAGTCTAAATCCTAAACATGAGAATAGTAGAGGATTAAACTTGTAATTTAACCACTTATTTTATAATGTCCGAGAAAAGGAAAAGAAAAGCCCTTAGGGAATTTCTTTCATATATAGTTAGAATGAATTCTTCATTAATTAGATTATTGGAACTATTACAATTTATTAAATTATTCTTTTATGATACTAAATTACCTTTTAAAAAAAATTAAATATATTAATGGATATTTGGTTTGAATATCTTAAGCTTTTATTGTTATAAGCAACTAGAATTTTGTATTAAAATGAAAATAAATTTAGGTAATGAATACTTCTTGACTCTCATTGATAGCCTTATGAATCAATGTTGAATGATAAATTTAACAGTCTGCAATATATTAAATCCATAAAAAAGATTGAATAGTATCAAGTATTTAATTTTTATTATACTATATATATAATATGGATGAGTGTGTTATTTATAGCTTGGTTTCGGTTAGATTATGGGTCTAATCACTTTATTGTGAATAAATTTGTGATTTAATTTCTATATTTTTATTTGGTATAATTTGTGTTAGGTATAGAGTATTTTCAGTCATATTATCGTTTTGATCCTTTAGTGTGTATAAATTTTGAGATTTACTTCCTTTTTTTTTTTGAACGAAATCAGCATAATGTCAAACTTAGCCCTTAATGTTTACATTTTTTTGTCAATTTAACCCTTAATTAATTTAGTCATTAAACTTTCAAAAAGAGATAAATCACTTTTTTTTAATGAAAATATTAACTAAAACATTTTTTTAATAATGTGTGGCAACTTGCATGGCAACCCATGTGTACTTTATGTTGACATGACACTATTTGTCTTCTATGTCGCATCAATAAATAATTTAAAAATATAAAATATTAAAAAGAAAAAATTCAAAAGAAAATTTTAAAAACTTCATAAATTTTTTTAAAAATAACATGAAATACATATGAATTGTTATACGAGACTACCATATTTAAAAATTTAACATTTTAGTCGGTATTTCCATTAAAATAATAATTTGCCTCTTTTTGAATGGTTGATGGTAAAATTCGGTTATTTTAAAAGGTTAATAATAATGTTCAAATTAACAAAAGATGTAAACATTAAGGGCTAAATTTGGCATTATGTTGGCAAAATTTGGTCTTTATACTATTACAATGACATTAGTTAATTCAAATAATTAACACTCTTAACTATTTCAATTAAAATGTTAATGTAGATTTGTTCTTAAAAACATCCATTCAAACTCATGTAAGTAAAATAATTTTTTTGTTGAAAAATATTCTTAATAAAAATTAGTGTTGGGATTTTAATTGAAATGGTTAACAATAGTGATTATTTAGATTACTAATGAATTATAAAAGTGTAGATACCAAATTATGTTAAAATTGAAATATATAGATTAAATTTAAAATGTCAACATAGCATAAGGACCAAAACTAAAATTTACCATTGTATTATAACAATAGTAATATAGATAATCAAAATTAAACTTCTGAAATACCTAAAATCATTTCAATTACTTACAAAACCCTCTGCACTCATTTTATCATGCGTCTTTTTTCATTGTATTGTTAAAATTATTCAACATGTTATATGTTACGTTGTATATTAGGTTTAATTATCAACTTAATCCTTACACTTTATAAAATTGACAAGTTAATTTATTGAAATTTGGTCATAATAATTTACAAAACTAAAATTTACTTCAACTAGATAACATTATTAAACTTTACCACTAAATTGTTTACCTAAAATCAATAATTTAGTAATTTATATACAATGAATTAACAAAATCAGTGCTCCAACATTTATATGCAACAAATTAACTAATATCAACTATTCAAGTTTATGTGCTTACTAATAATTGGTCTAATCTCAGTTTTCAACAAAGTATGAGGATCAAATTCTGGCAAATTAAAGAAGATGAGCTAACTTCTTGGTTTTCGTAAATTAGAGGGATGAAATTTATAATTGAACTTAACAATTAGATCCACTTTGGTACACGTATTTTTCTTGATCTACTTTGCCACTCAAACATAATAACCATCTATTCTGGTTCTTAAACTTGAAATTATAAAAGCTTGATGATATAACACAATCTTTAAGTGCCACATCTAATGTTTTAATAATTGATTGGTTGAACTGGCCAAACAATAATTAAATAAATAATTAAAAATTCATAAAAATCTAAAAAAATAAAAATTTATTAAACTGATTCAACTTGTTCAGTTGTCGATTTTTGTCCTTGTTTTTTTTTTTTTTACAAATTTCAAGCAGTTTTTGATTCAATCGATTCAATCCATTTGTTTGGGCTGTTATATCGATTGATTGTCGGCCTAACCAGTCCAACCGACAGATCTAATATTGTTCTAGTAACACTGGTCACATCATCAAGTTTTGATAGAATCCAAGTTCATGAACCAAAATGGATCTAGTGGCTAAGTTAAAGTAACAAAATTGACTAAAAAAGTATAAGTATCAAAGTTACTCTAGTTGTCAAGTTCAAGGGTCAAATATTATATTATCCCTTTAAAAAATTATATCGAGAATGAATCTAAACAAACGATTTTTTAGGTTCATTATGGATATGAAATTTTCAAATAAATTTTTTATTTTTATTTCTATTTATAATATTTGTCTAGGTTTATTTTAAATTTGAAATGTAAAATATAATATTTTTAATTTTTTACAGAATTTTTTTTTACTCACGTTGTGATGCCATGTCAACAATTGTTACTAACATAAACCACCATCTTAGCATCATGGCTAGCTCAATGATAGTTAACAGTCATGTTAGGAAACTACTGGCCAATGACGGAAATAATTTGTCAAGAGACCTAATTGATGAAAAATTTGACGTACTCAATTGAGTACGTTTTTTCAGTGACTAGTGGCCGATGATGGAAATAATTCTCGAGCCCTTTATCTTTTTTTTTTTTTATTCCCCATCTCAATAAAATTGTTATCTATTGAGTTTTATTGGTAAGATTTTTCAACTTAGAGATTTTATTCTTAAAAATTAATTATGGATACAAACTGAAAAAATAAAAATATTGAGTAAAATAATTTTATAAGATATTTTTTATTAAATTTAATTAATTAAAAAATTAAAAACAAATTAGATGGGATGGAAGAAATGTTATATAAAAAGAAGAAAGACGGGGAGACGGTAATAAGTTTGAAGTAAATATAAAAAATAATAAAATATGAGAAATGTGGTCAGATTCAGACAAGAGTCTTGCAAGCGAATCCATCACCAGCCATCTCCAACCTGCTTTCACGAGGATATCTAATCTTAACTAATATTACTTTTATGTTTTTATTTTATTCCCTCCATTACCCTTCCTTCCCATCCAACGCCTCCTATTTCTCCATTTTCTCAAATCTAATTATTCACCGTCCGATCAGATCACCTCAACGAACATATCTTCCTCAACATTCCCTTCCCTCCTTCAGATCTAACCAGCTAAGTGGCACAGAGGGAAAGAAAAATTCTTTCTTTTCTCATTTTTGAGACTTTGGCTCAAAGCTACCATCTTTACTGTCACTCCCGAAGGACTCAAATGGTAGAGGCGCAAACATGGACTACAAGGAGGATGAGCAACCCAAGATTGGACTCAACCGCCACTGCCGACCACCAACTTTTGGACATCCCGGCAACCCCAACAGCTGAGGTGAGAAACGGCATCTACAGCGTTGGATCACATCTCTCTCCTAATCTCTTAACGGCACTGATCATTGCTTCATGGTTCACGTCCAACATTGGGGTCCTTTTACTCAACAAGTATCTCCTCAGCTTTTATGGCTACCGTTATCCAATCTTTCTCACCATGCTCCACATGATCTCATGTGCTTGTTACAGTTACGTAGCCATAAACTTTCTTGAAATAGTTCCAAGGCAACATATTTTGTCGAGGAAGCAGTTTTTTAAAATATTTGCTTTGAGTGCCATTTTTTGTTTCTCCGTCGTGTGTGGGAACACTTCTTTAAGGTACATTCCAGTGTCGTTTAACCAAGCTATTGGCGCCACGACCCCTTTTTTCACTGCAATTTTCGCTTTCTTAATCACTTGCAAGAAGGAATCTGCAGAGGTTTATTGTGCACTTTTGCCTGTGGTTTTTGGGATTGTGTTGGCTAGTAACAGTGAGCCTTTGTTTAACCTGTTTGGGTTCTTGGTTTGTGTTGGTTCTACTGCTGGTCGTGCTTTAAAGTCTGTAGTTCAAGGGATCTTGTTAACTAGTGAAGCTGAGAAGCTACATTCCATGAACTTGCTGCTGTATATGGCTCCTATGGCAGCAATGATTTTGTTACCGTTTTCTCTATATATTGAAGGAAATGTTGCAAGAATCACACTTGAGAAAGCCAAGACTGATTCTTTCATTGTTTTCTTGTTGGTTGGGAATGCTACGGTGGCTTATTTGGTGAACTTAACAAATTTTTTGGTTACCAAACATACGAGTGCCCTTACTTTGCAGGTTTTGGGAAATGCCAAAGCTGCATTAGCAGCGTTTGTGTCGGTTATGATCTTCAAGAATCCGGTGACCGTGATGGGGATGGCCGGATTCGCTGTTACAATAATGGGAGTTGTGCTTTACAGCGAAGCAAAGAAAAGATCTAAGGTCACTACACACTGACAATAAGGTCACAAACATGGGTGCGGCTCTTTTTTTATTCTTCATTATAATTTCTTGCTTTTGATTAGATTTAATGGAAGGAAAAAAATGAAATTTGTGATTGGAATTGTATAGGAAGAATTGAGAAAAAAAAAAAGGGAAAAAAGGGTTAGATGCTCTTTTTTTTCTTTTGCTATTGGGGGTGGTTTAAGAGAATAAAATTCTCTTTTTCACTTTTTCCCCTGTTTGTAATCTTATAGTATGCTTTTGCTACATTGATATGGACAGATAAAATTAAAAAAAAAAAAACTCTATTCAAACATTTGTTATAATTGGGAGAAAAAGTTCTCCCACTTCTTTATGTTGGATTATTATTGACTTCAATCTTCTGTTCATGCCATACTCATTTGCTTACTTAGCAGCTTAAATCTATGCATGATTCACATTCTTCAGCCTTATATCTGAGTTTGTATGAACTTTCATCTTTGTAGATTGTGATTTATAATCTGTGTTTCTCCATCCAATGATAATTGATCAATTCTTCCCATTTATTTCTCCTCATGGTGGTCATTTTCTGTATGAAATATATCATCTTGAAAAAGCAAAGGGATTACCTTCAATTCATTGATAGGGACAATGGTTGAGCCCCTAATTGTTAGTTTTGAGGTAATTGACCAATGATGCTTGTTACTCCTATAAAATAAAAATGCTGATGAACTTTAGAATCTTTTTATGAACCATTGCATTGCAGAGTTAAAAGCTGGTCAGATTCCATATTTCAATTCCAGGAAATTAACTGCGCCTGATGTTGAAATACCAAGTTTGTATGTCTAAAAGTTGGCAATGTAACATATTGTTGATTAGAGAATTTTAGCTTTTTTTTCATCACTATGACGAATGTTTTTCAACGGCAAATCAATGTCGTTCCATCATGGATTCTTGTCTTGCTAGGAAATTACGTGGAAATGGAACTGTTAATGTATGAACGGTTGAGAAGCTGACAATTATGTCGAATATGAACCACATTGCCTGTTCATATGCTTGAGCTCTATCCTGTTTGAACCATTAGGCATTGCTGGTTAGCCGCCCCAATGCTGGTTGCCACGTATATGTCTCTAGGCTCTAAGCTCTAGAGGAACCCACTTGGTATCGCTTGATTGGGAATTTACAATCACTAATCAGCAACTTGCATCATGTGGGACATATAATTAGGGTAGGCTCAAAATTTTTGTGGTGGTTGGAACATCATTCTCTTAGTGGCTGGCTTTAAAAAATTTTCATTGAGTTAGTTGAAGGGTAAGATTTACAATGATGAGTTGTAGGATACATGGCTTGTCTTTGTCGAGTTAGTTGCGTATTAAGGTGTTATATCTCTCCATTAAGAAGATACATGTCAGTATAAGAGGTATAGTTGATTCTATATTGATTTTTTGGCCATCCGTCTCACTTCAAACGTAATCTACCAATGTTTAAATTAAGATTATGCTCTTTAAACACGGATGATAGATTCTATTTGAAGTGGGACGGTTGACCAAACTCAGGGGATCTATATAGAGTCAATCTTATCTCTTATACTGACACGTGTTTTCTTGACATAAATATATAAGATAACGCTTTGGGGTTAAGGCATTAGAGAGGAAGCAATTGCTAGCTTCTCATTTCCACTTTCAGAACTCTCAATCTACACCGAAAATTGAACCAAAATTACATGCAACACATGGATTCCATAAAACAGTGTGGGCTCCTTTTTTATATATATACTGCTGTAATGGAGTATGCAAGGTTTTGCAGCATGTCAACTAACGATCCCACTTTTCACATCTCTGAATCTGATGTTATGGCGACGTTAGGTCCTTGACCTTTTGGCCGACATTCATTTTCACCTAAAAACCTATGTGTATAGAGGTTTAGGAATTTAAATCACAAGTGAAACAGGTAATATGTTTTGTTTTTATTAATTGAATCAGCTGGACTCCTTGATGCTTGTGGGTTTGTGAGAAACTTTAGAATATAAAGGGAAAAATAAGACGAGAAATTTTCCATGTTTGGCCAGCTGAAGCTTGTTTGGTGACTGCCAAAAAACACCGAAACTTGCCGAATTTAAGCGGGCCTGTCTAGCACAGTGTTGCTGCTGCACTTTGGATCTTATACCCTCCAAAATTTTTAATGTTTTAGTCGGAAATTTTAAACTTTAAAATTTCTTTATCAAATGGGACGTTCAATTTGTAATAATTAGAGGTGAGCAGAATTAAATCGAAGTGAATTCAATGGATTTAATTGAAATAAATTGATTTAGATCATGTTTGATAAATTGAAAATTTAAATTATGAAAAATTAGATATTTATTTTTACTGTAAAATTTTGTAAGTGCTAAATTTATGCTAAAAATTTGTTTGATAAATTAATGAATATAATTATATTGTTTGATAAAAGTAAATATTGATTTTAATAGATTATTTCTTTTTATTTTAATCTTAAGAATATAATTTTTGAATAAAAGGCGATATGATAATTTAAATATTTCATTTTAAAAAGATAATTTATTTAAAATTTTAATAAAATAAAATGATCTTAATAATTTCTACATTAAATGATACCTATTTATTTCATCTAATAAATTTTTTGTAAAAATTAAAATGATTATTAAAAGCATTTAAAATATTAAGGGTTAATATATATAAAAGTACTGAACTTGACAACTTATACTTATTTAGTACTTAAACTTTCTTTTTAATTTAATTGATACATAAATTTGGAAACCATAACAACATCTGTTATTTTTTAAATTAAGTTAAAACATAAAACATTTTCCAAAAAACCCTTTCATCTTCACCCACAAATTTTCAGCAACCGATTAACCCTGCAAAAAAATTAATTCAATCACCCAATTTCTACAGCTTTATGGGTAAAATAATTTCTTTCAAGGGAAATAGCTAGTGGCGGAGCCACGTTGGGGCCATGGCCTTCCAAAGTTTAATTTTTTTTAATTTAGTCCTTTGTAAATTTACACTATGGTCCTCCCAAAAATATAAGTAGGCCCCCAAAGTTTAAAATTTTTACAATTTTCCCCTTTGTATATATATTATAGCCCTCCTAAAAATATAAGTAGGCCCCTCCAATATTTTTATAGAATTAAACATAATATTAAAAATTTTATTCTTGATAAAAACAAAGAGAAAATATTCTTTTTTTTTTTTTAAAAAAACTGATATTCATTAAAAAAAGGGAGGGCCAAAAAACAGAAACAAAACGTCAAGTCAGATGGAACAACACCACAGAGTAAATATCAACCTAAAAAGACAAGCACACAGAAAAGAAAACTAAAAGTCAGAAAAATAGCTACCAAGCCAACCCCTCAAAAGAAAACCACGAAGAATACCAGCTAGTTCTTTCCGATCAGTAGTCAAAAACCTTTAGAGCCCTAAAAAATAGGAAAGTGAAACGGTACTGGAAGACCCCAAAAGAGATTCAACAGAACCTTCTCCCTTTTACCACTGCCTAAAACAGGAAACTTAACACTGGTTGAGCCATTCAATCTGGTCCTTCTCCACTAGCTTGAAAACTAGGTCAGGAGCCTCCTCAACCCAAAAGCAAGGAGCGGGTCTACTACGCCTATACATCGCCAGAGCGTGTGCCGCCCTATTAACAGCTCTTGGGACAAGAAGGTAAACAACTTCCTCAAAAAATCTCTCTAACTGCTAGATACTCTACGAAATCGAACTGAGAATAGATCTGTCTTCCCTGTACGATTGTAACTTCTTTATTATTGTTAGGGAATCTCCCTCTAGATTGAGCTTTCTGAAACCTATATCCAATGCAAATTGAAGAGCTCTTTCACACGCTCAAGCTTCTGCAACAAAAGTATCTACCACATCTGAATAAGGGTAAGTGCATGCACCCATTATTTGTCCTTCTGCATTTCGAGCTAAAATTGCTGCAATAGAAAGGTTAAAATCACTCATAAAAGATGCATCAAAATTCAATTTAATAGTCCCAAGACTAGGTGGTCACCACAAAGCATTCATTAGTGTTTTAGGGGAGAAATAAGCAAATTTACTTAGACTAAAATCCTGAATATAACTCTTTACAAAACCCAAGGTTTCATACATAGAGAATTTGAGGCCTTCATGTATCAGTTTGTTTCTTTTAAACCAAAAAGTCCAAATCGAAATAGCTAGAAGTTTCCTGGTATTCTCATCAGCTGCAATAAAATTACTTACAAATTGTGTTCTTCCCTCCGAGGTATTCATTCTTGTGTCGAGAACGAGATTTAGAAGATGCCAAAGATGTCGCAAAACATTATAGGACCATAAGATGTGATGTATATCCTTTGGGGCCTCCTTACACAACCGGCAACCAGTATCCACTCGTAATTCCCTTCTAGCTAAATTAAGAAAGTCGGGCACATAGTCATTAAGAAGACGCCACATATGTATTTTGATTTTAGAAGGGAGCTGCAATTCCCAAAGAGATTTGTAGAGTAATTTGGAATTGTCATTTGTATTCAAGTTGGAATTTGTAAATTGAGTCTTCTTAGAAAGTAAGCTACGATACCCACTCTTCACTGAGTACTCCCCAGAAGCATCATGGCGCCAAACCAACATATTTGGAACACTAGAACCTGTAATTGGAATTTTTAAAATGCGACTAGCTTGTTCGCCATCGACGATCTTGCAAATCACCTCCCTATTCCAGATACCCAAAATCGCATCAATTAATTGGTTTACTGTTGACCAGCAGGTATCAATAGCATAGACTAATAATCTGCCACTCCCAAAACTAGGCAGCCAAGCGTCATTCCAGATATTCACCTTCTCTCCACTGCCAATTCGCCAAAGTAAACCGTCATCAAACATATCCCTAGCACTGCAGACACTTCTTCAGGTAAAGGAAGGGTAAGATCCAACTTTAGCTGACATAATGTTTGTGAATGGGTAATAACGAGACTTAAGAACCTTAGATAAAAGGCAATCTGGCTGAGTTATGAGTCGCCAGACTTGCTTAGCTAGTAAAGCTTTGTTGAAAAAGACTAGATCACGAAAACTTATCCCCCCATCTACCTTGGATGAACAGAATTCACTCCAAGTACTCCAATGAATTCTTTTGGCTGTTTTAAAATTAGACCACCAAAACTTATTCAAAAATCCTTCAAACTGGTGACATTAGTTCTTCAGCAATGCGAAACATTGCATCACATAGATTGGAATTGCTTGCAGTATTGCTTTGATAAATACTTCTTTGCCACCCATCGAAAGATACCTAGTACTCCAACCCTCAATTCTCCTTCGAAATTTGTCCACAAAATTTGCAAAAGCCCATTTTTTATTTTTCCCAACCATCATGGGTAACCCCAAATATTTCTCTAGATTCGTGGTCATTCTAACCCCCAAGGCATTAGTGATTAAATTCCTATCCTCAGGCCCCACACTTGCACCAAAATAAATAAGTGACTTGTCCCTGTTAATCTATTGACCTGATGCCAGTTCATATTCCTTTAGAATATTGCGGGTAGTGTTAGCATCCTCAATTGAAGCATCACTAAAAATAATGCAATCACCAACGAATAATAAATGGGTAATCACTAACCTTCCCCTACCGATCAAAGCACCCTTCAACATATTATTAAGTTTTGCCTCATTCAGAAGAGTAAAAAGTCCTTCCACGCAGAGAAGAAAAAGATAGGGACTGAGCGGGTCACCTTGTCACAACCCTTTTGACCGAGTAAAATAATAACTAATGTTCTCATTGATTCCCACCGTGTAGGTAACCGAACATACACACCGCATAATGAGGATAATCCAATCCTGGTGAAAACCCAAGCTAGTCATCATTCCAGCCTAAAAATCCCATTCCACTCGATCATACGCTTTACTAAGATCGAGCTTGAGCTCAAAATTCCCTCTTTTACTCTTCTTTAACTTCACAGAGTGTAAAACCTCATAAGCAATTAATGTGTTATCCGATATGTGTCTCCCTAGGATAAAAGCACCCTGAGATTCATCAATGCAAAATCCTAGCATTGGACTCATACGATCCACTAGAACTGTAACGTCCCCTAACCCCATACTGTCGCCGGAATAAGGTTACGAGACATTACCAGTTAATACAGTACAATACAGACATTACTTAAATATAAACGTTCAGACTCATTATAATTTTAAGATGTTGTCCCTTTAATGGGCCCTCGCGGTCTAATATGAACAGTAAAATCAATTCGGAACTAATTTTGAATTACTACGAATTTTTCTTTCAAATTTCAAATTCATACTATATACCATTGCCAACCATAATTTACTTATTTTATCAATACTTTCACAACCTAAATGACTCTCATAAGACATCCTAGGTACATGCCATTACCAATACTCAACATACTTTACCTCATTGAATTCGGGATCGGCCTGGAATGCTAATTCAACGGTCTAACCTTAACCTGCGCACGGAAGCAAACCGTACGATGAGTATACACTCAGTGGTATTTCTATAATCTGAACACTTAAACAATTATAAAACATATTAATTTTTATATATTGAACTATTCAAACTCAATGAGTATTCAAACATTCACTTTCCAACCAATGTTTTGGTCTACTTTAAATTCAAAATCATTTATTATTTTTCAATAGCAATTAATCAATCAGTAATATTCATTAACAACCAGTCAATTAGAACGATTATTTATTCAGTAACAGTCAGTTATTCGGTAACAATAAATTATTCAATAATAATAAGTTATTTAGTAACAATTAAATTATTCAGTAACAGTCGATCTTTCCAGTTCCTTTATTTACTCCTATTAACATGACTCGGACTCAGACGGATACACGAATCCAACCAACACACCAGTACGGCACATAGTGCCTCATCGGCCAAAGCCAAAAAGAATAGTAATAAAGAGTAATACGGTACACGAGTACCTCATCGGAACAAATCCGAACGAAGAATAAGACGGTACACAGAGTACCTCATCGGAACAAATCCAAAACAGTAACAGTAATGGTAACAGTAACAATATCTGACACACAAAGTTCGAATCGAATAATGAATGTGATAAGATAAGATGAGTCGGCACATAAGTGCCTGATTAATAAGTCAGCAAAAACCCGTACTCTTTCATATCTTATGGCATGCCAACTATATCCGACTAGCCCGACTAGGTAATAGGGTATTTAATTCACTTTTCAGTTTTCAATTAATTCATATTTTAATTAATTAATTATATATTTTTTTCGATTCAATATAATTTCATTCACTTTTCACTAATAAATATTCAATTTCACAATAAACACATGTTCATAATTATTTCACCACATTTTCAAATCAAATCATTTCAATAAAAACACAATACCAATAATTCATTCTTTAATTATTTACCATAACATTCAATTAAAATACAACAATTATTAATTAAATTCACCCTTCAATTTCAATTAATATTTATTTTATTTCAAATAATTTAATCAATGCACCTACCATACATAATAAATAATAAATTCAATAATTAAATATTAAGTTCGGGTTATAGAAATACAAACTGTAATTTTCGAGCTAACTCTCATTGACTTTGTCTTGTCCTTTCTTAGCCGAGATTTTTGGTACCACATTGACTACGAAATTAATACAATTCATAATCATTAATACATTACTAATTTATATCTTGAGTTACAGAATTCTAAATTAAGATCCCCTGATTTTTCCTGAAACTAGACTCACAAATCTTCTTACCATAAAATTTTCAGAATTTTTGGTTTAGCCATTAAGTACAGTTTATTCTTTAAATTCACCCCTATTCTGCTGTCTGGCGGTTTAGACCCTTCTTCACTAAAAATTAATTATCTCACAATACAGAACTCGGATAATATTCCCGTTGATTTCTCCTGAAAATAGACTCATTAGGGATTCTAAACATATAACTTTAAGCCTCTAATTATTTTTCTCCAATTTTTGGTGATTTTCCAAAGTCAGAACAGAGGAACCCGAATTCATTCTGACCTTGTCTCACAAAATTCATTATATCTCATAATTTGTAATTCAATTGCTTATACCGTTTCTTCTATAAGAAACTAGACTCAATAAGATTTAATTTCATATTTTATTAATTCTATAATTAAATTTATACAATTTTTGGTAATGGTGTCCAAAATAGTCTTAGTGCAAAATGTTGATTTTCTACTTTTAATTTCAATTTAATCCTAACTAAATTCAATTACTTTTCTATCTTAATTCATACTTTATTTCTACTCAATTTTTAACCAAACTTAGACAAAATTATCTATTTTTCATCATAAAACCATAATTTCGAAATTCTTTCAATTTAGTCCTTAAAGCATAAAACTTATGAATCACTTTACAATTCAATCCTTATTTCATTTCTAACTAGAATTTCTATCAATTTAACCCTTAATTCATCATTTTACTCAACATGAACATTATCTAGAAATCTAATAACTTTCAAAATATCAACTTAATTTCATCAAAATCTTGTTCCAAAGCTTCTAAAACATCAAAATTAAGTAAAAAGGGCTAAATTGACTTACCAATTAAACTTTCAAACCTTGAAATCTAAAATTTCCCTTTTCTCCCTTTCTTTCTTTTCTTTCCTTCCTTGCTCTCTGTTTCGTTTCTTTCTGTTTCTTTTCTATCTTTTTTCTTCATTTCTTTTCTTTTGTTTTACTTTATATATATATATATATATATATATATATATATATATATATATGTTAACTTAATAAATATCTAATTAATATCAAATATTTATTTTACATTTGTATCCATTTATTATCCACACACTTGTCATAATTTAATATATTTATTACATAAAATCTTATAATATAATTATTTAATTAATAAATATCTTTTATAAATAATAAATATATACTAATAATTAAATATACATATTACAAATGTATGTATTCAATTTATTACACATGTATTTTATAATTACCACACATTTGTCACTATTTTAATTTATTTCATAATATAATATAATATAAATATTAATTAATAATTATAGCAATAATTTAATATTTAAATAAATATCTATTTATTATCAAATACTTGTATTACAAATGTGTATATTTTATTTCTACACTTATATCAAATCATTTTCATACACTTGTCTTTCTTTTATTTATTTATCATATAATATCAATTTAATAATAATAAATACATTAATACTTACTTAAATAATAAGTAAATACAAACATGTATTACAAATGTATGTACATTATTTATCACACATGTATTTTATTTTTATCACACACTTGGCACTCATTTTGGCTTATTTGCTTATTTAATCCCCTCAATTTTCTTTATTCTATAATTAAACTTTCACACTTCATTCAATTTAATCAATTTATCCATTTATCCTTAATTAAGCTAAATTTACTTCATTAAACTCTAATTAACCACTCGACTAACTTCATAAATATTTTTAATAATTATTTACTAATCCATTTTTCAGAAACGGAGACCCGAAAATACATTTTTCTGATAACCTTAAAATTCGGGTCGTTACAAGAACTTTTACAATTATCTTATAAAGCACAGTAAATAAGCTTATGGGTCAGGATCGAGAGAGGTTTTTTGGTTTATTAACCTTTGGAATAAGGACAAGATGTGTTTTATTGATCGCGCTCATTTCTATTTTACCATTAAAAACATCCAAACAAAAGTTTGAAATCTCATTACCTATGATGTGCCAGTATCGTTAATAAAACAGGGCTGGAAAACCATCAACCCTTGAAGCCTTCAAAGGTGCCATCAATTTTATTGCAAACCAGATTTCGTCTTTTGTAAAAGGCTTTAGCAGATCTACATTCATGTTTGGTGTGATCTTTTGCTCAACAAGGCCAAACACTCTGTCATCACCCCTCGATTTAGAAGCCGTAAAAAGACCTCCAAAATGCTTCAAAGCAACCTTCATCATTTCCTCAAGATTAGAAACCCACTGACCAGACTCATTTTCCAAACCAAGAATCCGACTATGACTATGACGAGTCACAGCAACTTTGTGGAAAAAGCTCGTATTCCATCATCATTTTGCAACCAGTTAGCACGGGTACGTTGCTCCCAGAATACCTCCTCTTTATCTGCCTCAAGATTCAAACCAATTTACACCTCCATAATTTCAATCAGGACCGCGTCGGATGGATCCTGATTAATGAGATTAGCCAGCTTTCTTTTCAGATGTAACCGATGATATCTTTGCTTATGGGCATTTGACCGACTCCACTTTTGAAAATGTTAGCCCACAACTGTCAATTTAGACGGGAGGCTAATATAATGAACAGCCTAAGCCTGTCGAACAATCTCTTCAAAAGACTGGTCCAAGCACCACTTAGCTTCGAACCGGAAAAGCCTAGACGCAGAATTGCTCCCAAGCTGCAGCTTTCCAATAGTGTCCAGTAGGATGGGGTAGTGATCCGATATCTAATGGCTCAAATGCTCTATCGAATATCCTGGAAAAAGGTTCGTCCAATCCAAATTTGCAACACCCTTATCAAGTCTTTCCCGAATGTTGGTAGATAAGGAACGTCCCCTTTCCCATGTGAACCATCGACCAGTAAAACCCAAATCATAAAGAGAACAATCCTCCAAAACAATCCTAAAAGCAGTCATTTGTCGTTCAAACCGAAGTCGGCTCCCTCTTTTCAAAATAACTTGTAATCTCATTGAAATCCTCAATCACAAGCCAAGGAACTGACTGGTCATATCCCAAGGATTGAAGTAAAGCCCTTGAATCCCGTAAAAAATGTTCATCGGGGTTACCATAAAAACCAGTAAGTCTCCAAGTTTCACCATTTTCAAGGTCATGAATATCCGCATCTACATGGAAAAGAGAGCAACTTCTGAGCCAAACTAAGTTGTTGCCTTTCTATACCAAAGATAAACCACATTTCGAACCAATAGCTCTAATATCTATCCCATTCGAAAAACCACATTTTAACTGCACCATCTCTATTTTTTTAGAGTTTAATTTTGTTTCAATAAGAAACAAAATATGAGGATTAATGGCCTTTAATTTATTACGGAGCCTATTAACTGTCCGGGGTCTCCCCAAACCACACACATTCCAACTAAGTAGCTTCTTTGTGCTCAGCTGCTCTACCCAGTAGAGCTAGCCGATATGTTAATAAATCCTTCATCAGTATTATTACCCGAAAGATGAAACAAATCACTCGCCAAACGCTGGCGCTTCTTTCCTTCCAAAGCAAGGAATAGGTCGTTTTACTCATTTGGTTGCAACTTTATCGGCCCATGTCTACTTTTAGACACAATATAGGCTCCATTTAATACACAATTATCCACATTGATCCCTGTATCCAATCCCTTATGTTTTGGCATTTGACTAGATCCTAAGGGAATTAAATTAGGATTTGGATAAGAGTGAGCCAAATCACTCCCACGATTATTCCCAAAATCTCTCTCAATCCCTACATTTTGGCCCCAAAACTTTCTTTCCTTATCCGTCCAGCTGCATTCCATCCCATCAGCATCTCGAAGCCACCTACTAGCCGACGTAGTGTGTTGTCTCGCCGCCGCACGTAGAGAAATATCCCAGCCAAAAACGATTTTAAAAGGATTGATTCTAACACGATAAGGGCAGAAACTCTCACCATGTACAAGTTTGCCGCATATAAAGCAAAATAAGCTTAATTTCTCGTATTGAAATCGAGCAGAAGTGATTTGGTTATTGCTAACCAAAACTTTCTTCTTTCTTTTCAAAGGAATCGTAACATCTAGCCGAACCCGAATGCGTATGAAAGAATGAAAAGTGGTTGTCTGAAAAGATATATCATAATCCAAAAACTGCCCTAAGAAATTCCCAAGCTATTTGGCCATGGATTCCGTCATCAGTCCTAGGGGTAGATCATGAATTTGGACCAAAAATTATGATGAAATTAACAGAACAGAAGATGGGTTCTCTCCTGACAGTATTCTATGGAGTAGTAGTAAATGATTATTGAAGAACCACAGCGTTCCCGTAAGTACTCTTTGAATATCCACCTCATGAAAAAATTGAAAAATGATGCGTTTTTCTCCTAAGTCAGAGATACAAATGCCCCGAATAGGATGCCAAAGATCAGCCATTGTGTTCCGTAGTGAGGGAAAATGGACAACGCTATCAGTCAAACACCATCTCACCAACATAAAATGAAAATTCTAGTCAGCCACACTGCATCTTCCTGAAAACCCTCTTCCTCCTCATCAACCAAATGTAGATTAGCCAAATCTTCCTCTATATAACACTAGTAGGAAAGCACTGAAGAGAAAAATGAGAAAAAAATCGAGAAAAAAACAGCAGCACCCAAACAAGAAAGCAGAAAACGTGTCAACAGACAGACAAGAGAAAATATTATTGAATAAGCTAAATTACTCATGATGATTTTTGAATAATATTTTTGTTAAATATAATAAATTAATATTTATTTAATAGTTTACTTAACATAATATATAATATATATAAAATGAAAAGAAAAGATGAAGAGACTTTTATCATATTTTTCCTCATTTGGTGCTTAGCAATAAAAGAAGAAAAAATTATTTATCATTTATCCATCAAATTTGAAGTATAGAGTATGTTTTTTTCAAACTTTTCATAAATTTTGAATATTTGAAACTTGTTTTACATATATGTACCAATAGTTTTTGTTTTATCAAGTATATTAAAAGTTGTCATTAAAGGATATTTGATAGAACTTGGAAACTTATAAAACTAAGTTAAATGTGTATATTTTTGGATGAAAAATGATTAGGAGATGGTTTCTAACTTCTTAAAAGTGTAAAAATGAAACAAAAATAGTTAGATAATGTTATAGTAAGTTTCGGCCAAAGTGAAGGGGAGGAAGAAATCCTTGATCATTTATTTAAAAACATGTCAAATGATAGCTTGTGAAGCAGTGAGCATTTCTGTTAAAACAAAATAAAAAATGGTTAACTAAGTCAGATGTTAGCTATTTTGTCTTAATTGTTGAAATGCTGTTTCTTTTGAATATATTTTTTATATGTTTAAATCGACTGTCGTGTTGAAATAATGTTTCTTTTGAATTGATTATTTATATATTTAAATCAACTCTTACATTAATACTTCTAATTTTAACTTTACCATCAAAATTAATATTTTGACTCCACCACTGGAAATAGCTATGAATTCTATCCTGGGGTTTATTGATTTTATAAAGGTGATATGGGGAAGACGAGGAAGAAGAAGCAAATAAAAGAGAGAGTATGGTGGGTTTAAGATACTTTATAACTTTAACTAAATATATTTTACTAATTTTACAACCAATTTATTAAATATAAAACATGACATGTGGCGGCTGTTTATTAGTGGAATTGAAAAATCTAATGAAAAACTAAAACTATTTTTAAATTTAGATATCAAATAGATTAAAAGAAAATTTTAAGTAGACTACCTTTATATATATTTTAAATTGGTGAACTTGTATTAGCTTAAAGATGATATCAAGATTTGACAAATTCAGAAAGGATGTGATTTAAAAGAGAATAATATATTGACTTCATTAAATATGATTGTTACAAAACCATTGCCACAACAACAGCAAATTCAAGAATTGAACACTCAAAACCAGTACATTTTATCTTAAGATTGACCTAGAACAAAAATTGCAACATTAAAAAAGGAGCACACCGACGAAGCTAACCATGAATGCAATCCATCCATAAAAGCTAAACCAAGCACTTCCTCTTGTAGAAGATGACGGAGTTTGTGAGCCTGGAATAGGACCAGGAGCAGCAAAAAGGGATCCCACTTCAGAAAGCACAGTTATATTAAGCTTCATGTTACGGGCTGCACAGTGCCTGGGTAGACTACAAATGTACCATTTTCTTCCTGGTGTCAGCAGTGTAATCACATCATTTCCAGTGGTAAGTGGATCAGTGTTATTTACTGCTTCACATCGTTGGAACTCAACTCCACTGACTCTAACCACATTGTGAACTCCTGGTGTATACCTGAAAACTGCACCAACAAAATTGTTTACTTTTCATCACCCTAAACAATTGCTTAATGTACATTTATATATATGGGAACGTTAGTTTTACCAAGCTTATCACCAACTCGAAATTCCTTTCCAGCTGCCCAAGCTTGGTAGTCAAAGTCAAGGCTCCATCCTTTCTCATCACCAACCACAAACTCAGTGGCCAAACTCGATGGAATTGCAAAGACAGTAACAATAGCAATGATGAAAAAGATGTTGGAAGAGGCCATTGATGAGTTTAGTGTGTTTTTGGGAATTAATGCTTGCATTTAAAGAGTTCAAAGTGACGACTATTTATAAGGTTAGTGTGATGCATATATGGTTAACTACAGCATATGTGATTCGGCTGAGGTCGGCAGTGGAACAACCAAATGGCAAGGAAACATGTTGGAAGAGAAGTAGAAAACCTTTCAAGAATCAAATGGGGGTTTAGAATTTTTTTTTTGGAGTAATTCATATAGGATATTTTTATGGAACAGTTCAAAATAGTGATGAAGTTTCATTTGACATAATGCACCAATGGCCTGCCATTAATTTGTGTGAATATTTGAACCAAGATTTTGCCATGTTGTTGACCACCTCCATATTAGGTTTCCTTTTTAAAAATATATATTTCGATGGTTTAAAGTTGTCACTAGAAATTTTAATATTATTATACATCACCGGGCATCTTAAATCATCGTTTTCTTTGCATTGTATGATGACATCCCAATAGCTGTTATGTAGAATACAATTTTCGCATCTTGTTTTATTTGTTTCTTATCTCTATTCATTTAGTTTTTCTACCTTTCATATCTAAGCTATAACCTCTCCATTGGACTCAAAAGTTGAAACCAAACATTTCAAACATTAACCAATATCACAACAATGCAAATATTTAAACCTGTTTCATTTCTTTGCCAACACACCAAAAAAAAAAAAAAAAAAGAAGAAGAAGAAGAAGCTTCCACCTAGTGCAGTTTCCATAGCCAAGCCTCGATTTGTTGTTTCAGCTTTTGAAAAAGGCCACTTGAACTTGCGACACCAGTGAGTGGATTTGTTCCAAAAATGATGTCTGGGTTGGTGAGAATTGCTTTAAAATGTGATATAGAGAAAGAAGTGGGTTTGCAAATTTAGAAGAGATTGTTTCAATAACTTAGAACAAGGAAAGACGTGAGTTTGCAGTAGAGAGGAAAGAGAGAGAAGAAAGAAGAAAGAAGAAAGAAATGCAACGGTGTGGATTTGAATAAAAAACTAAAATGGTGTGGATATGTTGGTAATTATATTCTCTTCATAATTACCGCAATATATATCTCAATCCATTACACATAGATGTTTACTATTACCTTATATAAGAGACAAAATAAAAAGATGGTGAGTCTTAGTTCAGTTTTAACAGATTAATTTTTCTCCTATAATCTCAATATTGATTTCCGTACATTATTTTTCAAGACAATAATATTAGGGTCTCAAACAACAATCTTCACCATTCATTTTTTTAAAAAGCTTTTCATTCCTACTTTTTTTTTTATCAAAACCCTCCTTTCTAATGGTTTCTAAAATAGAAACAAGTAAATATATGTTTTGGACCTATTTTAGTAGGCTACAAGTTTTTGATTTGACGACCAGTGCAATAATTGGGCCTATGTCTTTGACCAACTCAAGCACTTGTTCACTGTATAAATTTTTATAGGAATTAAATTATCATTCAAATCTAAAATGCTTATAATAAAAAAAGAATTATGAACATTATTTCACGTCCAGCATAATCCTTGATAGATGGATGTCCCAATTTAGGTGAACCTGAAAGTTGATTTGTTTATGTTCAATCCAATTGTTTTTTTTTAGTAATTTTACATATTTTTCATTTTCAAAACAATAATAATATAAAAATTGATATTTTTAGGAAAAAAATTAAAGCTTATTTTTGAAATTTTATATATATATATATATTGATATTTTTATAATTTTTACAAAATTTTCAAGTACTTATAAAAAATTAATTTTTTTCAATTTTCTGGAAAACTTTTTACCTTTGAAGAAGTTTCTTTCAGCCATCAAACTTTGTTTATTTTTGTTGAAGTCTCTTCTCATTGTCCTCATTTTTTTATATACTAAATAAATCAGTTATTCATAAATTTATAGTTATTACTATTTAGGAAAGTATTTGGAATACTACAACTAAAGTTTTTATATTTTATAAGCACAGTTATGCTGTTGACAAATGTCTTATAAAAATATAGTAATATATTTTTAAAAATATGACATTTTTAAGATTGTTTGTAGAATAAAAAATACACTGCTAGTATATTAAATTTTAACCCTTAGATATTATGTAATTTTTTTATTTCCTTAAGGTTATGAAGTATTGATACATTAGAATTTGATTTATGTACTTAAATATCCGTAATCAAGTTTTTATAATATATAGATATAGATATAATTACTAAAAATCACGTTTGCAATGAATTTAGATGTACGGTTCTTGAAGCCACCAAAAATAAAGCTTACTTGAAAATATAAATTAGTAGATAACAACAAGTAAGGCCTATCCATAGAGATCAATGATAATTTTATTTCTTTAATAAACAAATAAAATAAAATAAAAGGTTTAAAATTAAAAAGTAATACAAAGTAAAATAAAATAGTAAAATAAAATATAAGAAAATCAATGTAATGAAACTCTAGCCAATGGTAAAATCTTCATTTGATTCAAGGGCTTGATCGTTGATGCAAATATTATTTTTAATAAATCTTAGTTATAGTTGCTAACAATCACCTAACAACTTAATCTCTTATTATATTCTCGATAATCAAGACAATCACCATTAATTACTTTCATTATTAACAAACAATCATATAACGGTCGCTTAAAAATTTAATTTATCAACAACCTTAATAACGGAATAGGCCCAATTCTAACCAATAAATACACAATCAATGTTTATTTAAGTTAGGCCACTTGCTCACATTAGACAAATAATTATGTAGTCATCACAAATATTACAAATCAATCGATCAACTAATTATCTAATTGACAAAGTAATCATTCTAAGTTATCAAATATCAGCCGAATATTTGACAAACATGAACAATTGTAATTAAACTAGAAGACATACAAATACTAAAGAGCAAAGAATGATTAAGAGCAATTCAATCACACTAACTTATAGAATCAAACTAATTTGATTAACCTTCGACTAGAAATAAAGGTTTAGAAACCCATATAAAAACACAACCAAAATAAAACTAAAAATGACTATCTCTGAGTCTCTCTACTCTTGACCTAATAATGTCTATTTATAGGGCAAAAATAATATAAAGGAGAAAATACAATAGTGTCCATGATTAAATAAAATAGAATCTTTTTAAGTTTTTCAGCTATTCTTGTGTCAAACTTCCAGGACGTTTTTGGGTGCTTTCCTGACGTTTTGGGGCTTGAGTTGCGAAATAAATTTAACTAAATCTTTCAATTCCCTTCAAATTGAAATATTATAGGCCCAAAATAGAGATTCATAGCTCAAGTTAAGGTCAAAATACTAAATTTACGCTATGTTGAAAGTCCAAACTGCAAAAACTTCCCTAAATACATAAATAAAATATAAGTATTGATAATATAATTAAGAACATAAATAGTATAATTAATGAAAGAAATATCTAAATAATTTAGAAATTGCGCACTTATTAAATTCCCCCATACTTGAACCATGCTTGTGCTCAAGCATGAAACTAATGTGAATGAAAATGCAACCTAAAGAAATACTTTTGAATTGACAATTGAAAATATTGTTATATACCAATCAAACTAATAAACATGCTTTTATGGATAGAAACGAAATCCTATATGCTAAACAAAATATAGAGATAACAATAATTCATACAATTAGTAAGGATTAGGAACGATAGATTTTTGTGCTCATGTGCGGTTGTCTTCCTTTATAATATGCGTTTTTCGTGCTCATGCATGGTTGTCTTCCTTAATAATATGCGCTGTAGGAGAGATATTAAAAAATTCAAGAAATATTTTTAAATTTCATCACACTTCCAAAAGTCACTAGGTTTTCAAGATCCACAATTTCAATTGAGCATAAAGTATTGAGCTTTTTTTCCCTTCAATTTCACCACAATAATTTATCAATTAGCATGAGATTAAGCACAATTCAAGTAATATAACCATTAAGTTTATTTTCCCTCTTTTTTCGAATTTAGAACGATTACTTTTGAACGCGAGTCTAGATGACAACTGAAACACCTACATAATTCCTCATATCTACATCAACGAATTATACTAGGAAACACCAAACTTTTTAACTCGAAGGTAAATGACAACCTAGCACCTAGCCTCTATTACTTAGTCGGGCCACTAGTTCATTCCGAGGCTCATAAAGATAGAAAATGAAGTAATCAATTCTCATGCACATTATCAAAATTATTCAATTAAGCACATTCATCAACATATAATCCAATACTCAAGCTCAAAATAATTCAAAATTTCAGCCAGATCATGTAAGAAGTTTGACATTGATTGTTATTTTGCTTGTCCTATTCAAACAAACAAAGCAACTCCACTTGTCTCCCCCCTTCTTCACCTCCCGTGAGGTGTTGAAAACTCTCCTTTCTCATTTTTCATCCAAGTTGTTTGGATCCATGATTTTACTACCTCCAAAACCACGCCACAAATCAATATTTTCCTTTCACGAGAAATCTCTCCCCATTCAGCCCAACTTTTTTCCCCATCATAAAGCATTGGTTCCCATTTTATCAACCAAAAACACCAACTACCTAAACCAGCTTCATGCTTCTTTCTTCAACTTTTCGTGATGTTTTTCAAAAAGCAAAAGTATATGATTGTTTATATTCCATACCTCTACAAAGATGATTCAAACTTTGGGTTTGCATGCTTAATTTCATTTGTTGAATCTTGGAATCAAGAAACAAAAAATGAACAATGGCGCAAGTGCAACTTCTCCTCATAATTCATTTCAAACTCATTTTCTTGACATCCATGAAGTTTTACCTGAAGATGAAGAAGAAGAAGGGGTGATCAAAATGGAAGATAATAAACTGACCAGCAGCAAAAAGGGTTTACAGAAGCCTGTTAAACTTCGAGAATTAAAGAGGCCACAAAGGAGTTTTAACAGGCAAGTGTCATTAGAGACTGGGTTTTCTGTTCTGGGCGTGGAGTCTAAAGCTAAAGATGAAAAGAAGGTTCTTTGGAGAAGTGGTCGTAGTTTTGGAGGTTTTGATTCTGCAAACAGGGTTGGTGCGGAGGCAAGGAAAGGAGACTTTAACATCTTCAGGACCAAGTCGACTCTCAGTAAGCAGAATTCCCTATTGCCTACAAGAAAAGAGAAAGAAATGGAGACTCAAAGAGCCGAAGGTGCCACTGGCCTTAACGAGCCTGTTAACAAAAGTGTTCCTGTTGGAAGATACTTCGATGCTCTTAGAGGACCTGAATTAGACCAAGTCAAGGTAACTTAACAAAACTAATTATATTATATGTATGTATGCAAATGCCATGAATTTGATATGCTGAAGTTGTTTACTTTTCTGCAGGACTCTGAGGACATTCTCCTTCCAAAAGATGAGATATGGCCTTTTCTCCTTCGTTTCCCAATTAATTGCTTTGGTATTTGTCTTGGACTTAGCAGCCAAGCTGTTCTATGGCGTGCCCTATCAACTAGTCCGGCTACCAAGTTTCTCCACGTTACACCATTCATCAATCTTTCCCTCTGGTTATTAGCGCTGGCAACGCTCATCTCAGTCTCCGTCACCTACTTGCTCAAATGCATTCACTACTTTGAAGCTGTTAAAAGAGAATACTTCCATCCTGTCAGAGTCAATTTCTTTTTTGCTCCATGGGTTGTATGCATGTTCCTCGCCATTGGTTTACCACCAATGCTAGAACCTGCAAAACTACACCCTGCCATTTGGTGTGCTTTCATGGGACCTTATTTCTTTCTCGAGCTCAAAATTTATGGTCAATGGCTTTCTGGTGGTAAGAGACGTCTTTGTAAGGTGGCAAACCCATCTTCCCATCTTTCTGTAGTTGGAAACTTCGTTGGAGCAATCTTAGCATCAAAAGTAGGATGGATAGAAGCTGCCAAGTTCTTATGGTCTATTGGCTTTGCACATTATATTGTGGTGTTTGTGACATTGTATCAAAGATTACCAACAAGTGAAGCTTTGCCTAAAGAGTTACACCCTGTGTACTCCATGTTTATAGCAGCCCCATCAGCTGCTAGTATTGCTTGGGGAAGCATTTATAGTGAGTTTGATGGCTGTTCCAGGACATGCTTTTTCATTGCTTTGTTCCTCTATATTTCACTAGTCGTGAGGATCAACTTCTTCACAGGATTCAGGTCAGCCAAATTCATATTCGTTTCAATCAGACGATATAAATATAATTATAAATTTACCTGTTTTTTTCAATACTTTTGAAGGTTCTCCGTAGCATGGTGGTCATACACCTTCCCGATGACGACTGCGTCGGTAGCGACAATCAAGTATGCCGAGCAGGTTCCTTCTGTTTTAAGCAAAGGGCTTGCTCTCTGTCTTTCATTCATGTCATCAACAATGGTTTCTGTATTATTTGTGTCTACCCTTCTTCATGCCTTCTTCTGGAACACATTGTTTCCCAACGATCTCGCCATTGCTATAACAAAGAAAAGACTTGTCAAAGAAAAGAAGCCCTTCAAAAAGGCTTATGATATAAAACGCTGGACGAAGCAGGCCCTAACCAAGAACAACTCTGGGGACAAAGAATTCAATGGAGAGAATAAAGTAGTCTAGCAGGAGATAGAGGGCACTGCAGTCCAGATGCTGGGATTTGACCGTTATTATCCCATATTTTATTGGAATCAAGTATGAAATGTAAACAATCAAATAGTTCAAGGATGACAATATATTTTAGTCAGTTCTACAGATAATACTTTGTCATTTCATAAATATTTATGGCTTTAGTGATGCCATATAGCCAAGGTTTTGTGAAGAAACTCAGTAATTAGTTTGCAATTTCTGACTTATGGCCATTACATGACGCTGCAAAATTGAATGATATGTGGCCGTCTTGGTGCTTGCGATAAAAGATAAAATTACCAAAAATTAACTCAAGGTTTCGAGGCTTCTCATCATGTCACTTCTCTTTTAAGATTTTATTTATTTTCACTTAGGTAAAAGGGTTACAATCAAGTAAATTTCAACGATAGAATGAAGTTTAGTGATTCTCTGTCTATTTCTCCAACAAAAACAATCCACTCAGCATAATTAAAAATGTACACATGAATATCAGAGAATTTTTACAGTAATTTTTTTTTAAAAAAACAGTCTAACAATAATAGAGCATTACAGAAAAATAGAAAAATAATTCTATGCAAATGAAAATTTCACTCTAATTATTTATAACGGTTTTCATGTTTTGTTATGTAGACGTAATTATTCATTAATACCATAATAGATATCTTTTGAATAAATACATATCTTAAATACATATAATATTTTAATTAAATAACATAAACTTATCACCATGAAAATGATAATTCTTGATTAATAACCAAGTGATATAATTACGTGTTACTTATGGCTTTTCATCTGCATCTATTGGAAAATTGTATATATTGAAAATATTCCAACATTCTCTCTCCATTTTCAAAATATTCTGGATTTTGATAATTTTATAAATCAATTGCATAAATAAAGGTGTATTATAATTGAACATTTAGTTAATAACAATATCTTGAAGTTAATTAAAATTGCAAAGTAAACTATACTTTAAACCAGCTATTCATTTTGATTAACAAACATGTCTCAACACATTTCATACAACGATTTCAATAGCAATTCATGCATACTATCTAATGATACTATTATGACCATGTGTCTGTAACCTCTTATTATGAGTGTTGTTAGAGCTTAGTCCTTGAGCTTCTAGAAGTGCTCATAATTAGAGGTGAGTAAAACTCGATCCAATTCGAAAAATCAATTTTTTTTTTTAATTTTGAGTTAATTGAATCAATTTGTTCGAGTCAACTCGAATAAGTAATTTGAGTCGAGTTGAATTTTACAATTCAAATAATTCGAATACTAGATTAGTGTAAATACCCCTTTAGTCCCTATCAATTTTGAAAAAGAGAAAATTAGTTTCTCTCTCAACAAAAATTAAAAATAAATCAAAATAATTTTTAAAGTTCAAAATAGTTATAACAATTCCAAAATTTATAAAAAATTTAAAAAATTCTAAAAATATAAAAAGAAATTTAAAAATAAAAAATTCTAAAATAATAATTTTAAGATCTAAATAAGTTAATTAATGATTCAAGTTTATCATGCTAAAATATATTATTATTATTTTGCTTTGAAAAAGTTTTCAAATTTATGTGCTCTAACATGGAATTAGTTATATTGTAACAAAATTTTAATTTGACATATTTTGTTTTTTAATTTAACTCGAACGATTTCACTCGATTTAACTCAATTCAAAAAATAATTCAAATTGAGTTAAGATGACAAAATAAGATCCGTCAACTCAATTAACTCAAAATTTTTTCACTCAATTCACACTTACAAAAGTATATCCCATCAAGAGTATTCTTGTATTTATAACCGTCTTTATTTTATGAGTCTATTAAGAATATATTATTCATCATTCTTCTTATCATTATGGGTACTTGACACTTGCTAATTTGGGTGATATATTATATATTATTTTATAGTTTTAGCAGTCATATATGTATATACTTTGTCTCATTAAATTTAGAATTTGATGTCATAACACGTGTTTAATCGAATTTCCTTCATGAGAGACTCAAATCTTATGGGCTTGGACTTCATCCCTAAATTTTCAAATTTCTGACATAGCTATATTAAAAATCGATACCACATGGTGAAACTTAATTTATTTTATGTCTTGAAAGCTCATAAGATCAACACTTCCACCATGTTCAAAAAATAATTTAATAAATTATAATAGTTTCAAAATTATAATTATTTATTTTTATTTTATTGTAATTACATAAAAATAAACAGACAGAAATATCATCTATTCTTTTTCTAAATTTATTTTTCTTATATATTTTTTAATTTTTATTTTTAAGTAAAAAGATAATGATAAAAGTACTTGAGAAAATAAAATCTTAATAATAAAAAATTTGGACAAAATTTTAATTTTATGAATTTGTAGTTTGATTTAATAAAAAAGTTAATTTTTTTCTTAAAATTGTTTTTTAACTTTATTTTAGTAAAAACAATTTCAATGATTTATTTTAAAAATATAACTATTTTAATAAATAAATATCAAAATTTTAACAAAAATCTAAATTATTATTATTTAATATAATTAAATTTATATTTAAAATTGAAACCTTGAGAGTTTAAGGGTAAAATTTCAATTCGATTCTGAGAATTATTTCTGAACCCTCCTTACCACATCATTTATATCCCTATCAATTAATAATAAATACATAATATTTTTTCCACTTCATATGTACAGTTGATAATGAGATATCATGGATGATGTGTTTATTTTTAATTGATAGGGATCATGAATGATATGGTAAGGAGAGTTCAGAAAATAATTTTTTCTCGTGTATTTATATTAAACTTAAATTAGTGATTTAACTATTTAGAGAAAAGTGGCTTAACTTTTTGCTCTTTTTTTGTTTTTGCTCATTTTTAGATTATATAATAAGGGTGAATTTTGAGTTTTGGTTGTTATATTATACTTAAAATTGTGTTTTAAATTTGTATATAATTTGGTATCTCAATTTTTATACCGCCATTAATTGATTTAAATACTTTATTGTGATAAAAGATTGATGTAAATTTTAAGGATTACTAACATTATTAAAATTCTTTATTAAAATTAGGTACATTACCATGTCAATTTTCAGCTTCATGACTATTAAAAGAAAATTCTAACTTTTAAAATATCCCGTCAATAAATAATATTTAAAATAATATTAACTCAAAAATAATATTTACTTGCCCAGATCTGAAAATTTATTAAAATGAAAAATATAGTATGATATAGTGGAAGGGTTGATGCGGCCCAAAACTAATTTCATCATCTAAAATATATTAAGATATTTAAAACTAAATTTGATGGTAATAAAAATATTAATTATCAACAATGAATCAGGAGTCAAATTCTAGACAGATGCTTGCTTATATTTGGAGTGATAGGTTTTCAGTTAATTGCGAAAAGAAATTGAGTTCCAGGTCATATAAGCTTATCCAGGCCCATCACTGTCTGAAAAAATAGAGTAGCCCCAAGTTGTTTCAGACCTCCAATCTAAATTAATGGCTGGCTGTTTGCAATCTTTTTCCAATGACGCTCGCTATCAAGTCTCCATTCAACGCAAGCCTCACACGTCCCCATCCATCATCCAATTCCTCCCCTTCTACTTCTACTTCCTTTTGGGTAAATGGTAATTAATATATGTGAAATTTCATTACACAAGAATATCAGCAGGTGACTTGCCCCTGTAAAATTGCTATTGTAGCTTGTGGTTGTGGCGTGGAGAAATAGTAGGGACAAAATGAGGGTGTTTGTCTTCAACTGGAAGGGGGGATTTTGAGGCCCAATTATTGCCTCATTCTATCTCTTCTACTCTTGTTTTCTTTGGAGATTCCAACCAGCTTCGATTAGTCCAATGTTTTATTCCACATAAAATATTGTCTTTCCTCATTTTACTTTAAAACCAATTCTAGTTCATTACAATCTAAAACTAATCGAAACAAAAAAAAAAATCAATGATAATTTAAAATAGACTATTATTTCATACACGAAATTTTTAATTTTATAAATAAAGTTAAAAATCTTCATATATCTCCTTTTTTTTTTTGTTTATTTTTCAATTAATTATTAAAAAGATGTGATATCTTCTTAACCTCACAGATCATCTATATATCAAATAATTATTTATTTTATAATTTTAGCTCCACTCCAAATATATCAAATAAAATTTGAATTTAAAATTTAATTGATATATATGATATTTAAGGAGATTTAAAATTGAATTCATATGAGATAATGTGAATTTTTCAGAGAAAAATCATTGGAAAAGTTGAAGGAAATTGATACTATCTTATTGGTGTCACATTGGGGTAAAGTCATGAGTTGGATAGTTTAAGGACATCTGTTTCATTAAATCATATGGCTATCATAGCGGAAGATTAGATCCTAACACTATAATAAACTTTATTCAACTTGCAAGTAATGGTAGATCCAATAACTTCAGTCTTAGAATATTCAATAACATGTGCATCTCCATAACCTTCACCCATTAACTGCTCATTTCCTCCACCAAATTTCAAATTACATTAAACATCTAACTTTAATTTTGGTAAATAATATCTGTAAAAAGAATTTTCTAATTTTGAAATTGAATAAATTAATTTTTTTTAAAAAAAATTGAAACAATTTATTCCCTCTCAATTAAATGAGCAACTAAGGACAATTAACAACAAAGTTAATGTCTTTCATCAATTTTACATAATTTTGATTGATATAATAACAAATTTAGCCTTTAATATTTACATATTTTATCATTTTAGCTTTAGTTCTATAAAGTCTAATATTTATACAAATGTTATAGGATAAATTTGTTAAATTAGAACTACATTGACCAAATGTAAAAATTTTGAGGACCAAATTTATTATTATACAAATAAAAATAGTGTGAAAATATTAAGCTCACAGGGTAGATTTGTAGTAAAGCAGTTGGGTTATTTTGACAGCGGAAAATAGAGGGAATCCAAAAGGTTTCACCGAAAAGGACAAACCAAAGTTGTCCCCCCAACATCTGAAAATTATTGAAGAGAAGACCAAAGTTTCAACATCCAGACCAAACCAAACATGGAGCAAGGCCATTTCAGTAAACTCCCCAGGTTTTTATACCTCCAAAAGATCTCAACTGCTAAATCCCAATATCTAAATTCCAAAATTAAAAATCCCACCTTTCTAGCAAGGAACGGCTCACAATTTATCTTTATCCCACTTTTTTAATATCAATTTCCCTCCCATAAAAAATAAAAGAGACCACAAAGCTTTTGTTCTGTATTCATCCATTAAACGTCAATCGGAAAACGCAGGAATACCCATATTTTTCCAATCCTTTTTTTGTTTTATTTTTGGGTTATGTGGCCATGAGTTCACTACAATGACGCAAACCCGATATTATCGGACTCGGAGCCCCGAACCCGAAAAGGAAAAGACCGGAGGGGGAGGAGGAACCGCCATGAGAGTGATAGTTCCTCTTCAAGGCGTTGTTCAAGGAAGGGGGGGTTTAGTTTTAGGCTCCATTATCCCTTGCGCGCTCTTTTACTTTCTACAATTCTATTTGAAGCGAAACCGTGATGACCCGGATGACAAGAACGAATCCAATTCCACGAGTCAAAACCCAACGATCCGTTCGCCGTCGTCCGAGCACCTGACTGAGCTTCCTGGTTTGACACGTAGTCTGTCTCGGGCTTTGCTATCGCCCAGAAATAGTGGGCCTGTCTCGATTTCGGCTCGTGTTAGTGGGATTGTGAAGGGTGGGGATTCACCATATTATATGGGGTTGAAGCGGGTCAAAGAAGATCCTTACGATGAATTGGATAATCCGAATGGGGTCATCCAACTGGGTTTAGCAGAAAACAAGGTGGGTTCTTTTAGTTTCTTTTACCTTTCTTGTAAATGGTCTAACATGCTTCATGGTTCAGTACTTGAGTTCTTGAATCTTGATTGATTTTTCTTTTGGTTCCTAGCTGTCCCTGGATTTGGTCAAGGACTGGCTAGCTGAGAATGCGAGAGAAGCCATATTGGGAAATGGAAAAGAGCTGAGCGTTAGCGGTATTGCACCTTACCAGCCTTTCGATGGATTGATGGAGTTCAAAGTGGTAAACATTGTCATAATACTTTTTCTACTCATCTATTGTTTAGTATTTGTTTCAATGCTATCACTGTCAGTTTTATCGGTTAAATTCTCTTATTATCTTTTCCCCCTGTTATTTGAAGTTTCGTTCAAACATCAAATGCTTCATATGATGCTAGTGAGGTTAAGTAATAGTATTCAGTTTTAGGTCACTTCAAGATGTCTTGTTAGGATTTAACTGTTAGGAGACTCAGATTGGACGAGCAATAATAAGATTACTCTGGGTGCTCGGGGCTGCTTGCGTGTTTCTATTGACCATGGTCAATGGTTCATGGTCTCTGATAATAATGCTATGGTACTCAACTTGCGTTTGATTGTTGAATACAGATATAGCACGGGTATGGTCAGATTTTTCTAAGTTTTTCTATATATTTGGAGGGTCTTTGGAGGTCATACCCCTATATCTGTGTTAGATACGAGTAGCAGACATGAGTACTTTATGAGGAGTCAAAGCAACATAGGTACTTAAAACAGGGGATAAATAGAAAAAACACAATAAATCTACCTTCATTGGCTCTTAATTCTTATTCAGTGATAAATATGTTGGTAGATACAAGAACCATTCACTAAAGCTTGTCCATACACTCAGATAATTGTAATTTCCAGTTGAGTTCACCTCTTAAAAAAAGTGCTCTTCCTTTTCCCACAATTTATGTATGAAGCATTTGATCACCTGCAATGTATGATATGATGAAAATTAAACATAAGCTTGTGATCATAATGTGTGACTCATCTGCTTTACTACTTGTGCACAATTTCTGCAGGTGTATTTAAAATTTTCAGGTGATAAAATATGTTGGGAAAAAGAAAACCTTTTAACTAGCATAACTTCAAGAATTAAGCTGTTTGATATAGATTCAATTCTCAATCTACCCTTGGAAACTCTTTTTCATCTAATGATTCCTTCCGGAAATTTTTTTTTTTTTTGTTTATAAACAGTGTTCTTCCAAGCATTTGTGTTTTGACTTGTTATTACTTTTTTAAGGCTGTGGCAGGATTCATGTCTCAAGTCATGGAGAATGCTGTTTCCTTCAATCCTTCACAGATGGTGCTGACTGCTGGTGCTACCCCTGCGATTGAGATTCTTAGTTTCTGCTTGGCAGATACTGGAAATGCATTTCTTGTTCCAACACCATATTACCCCGGGTATTTTTTCTCCTCAGTTTTCATTCCGGTGACCAGGTATCTGTCGAGTAAACTGAAGTTTTGATCGAATATGCAGTTTTGACAGGGATGTAAAATGGCGAACTGGGGTTGAAATAATACATGTTCCTTGCCGAAGTGCTGAGAACTTCCATTTAAGTATAGCTGCTCTCGATAGATCATTCAACCAAGCAAAGAAACGCGGGCTGAAAGTGCGTGGGGTTATAATATCAAACCCATCAAATCCGGTTGGCAATCTTCTAAACCGGGAAACACTTTACAGCCTGCTAGACTTTGCCAGAGAGAAGAACATCCATATCATCTCCAATGAAATACTGGCTGGTTCTACTCATGGAAACGAAGAATTCGTGAGCATGGCAGAAATCGTCGACCAGGAAGATACTGACAGGAAAAGAGTCCATATAGTATACGGTTTGTCAAAAGATCTCTCTCTTCCAGGTTTCCGGGTTGGTGTTATCTACACTTTTAATGAGGATGTTCTGGCCGCTGCTAGAAAGTTATCGAGGTTCTCAGCCACCTCAGCTCCAACCCAACGTTTGCTCATCTCCATGCTATCTGATACAAAATTTGTTCGAACATTCATTACCACAAACAGGGAGAGGCTTCAAAGGATGTATGTGCAGCTTGTGGCAGGGTTGGAAAAAATGGGCATAAAGTCCATAAAAAGCAGTGGGGGTTTCTACTGTTGGGCTGATATGAGCGGATTTATCAGCTCTTACAGTGAGAAAGGAGAAGTGGAGCTGTGGGATAAGTTGTTGAATATAGGCAAGGTCAATGTAACTCCAGGATCTTGTTGCCATTGTATTGAACCTGGATGGTTCCGCTTCTGTTTTGCTACATTGACAGAAAAAGATATCCCTGTAGTTATGGAACGGATTCAGAAAGTTTTGAAGCCTGTAAATTGAATAGTTGTAATGCTGTTGACTTATTCTATGGTTTTGGACAACTCCCCAGATTCCCTTTTTTTTTTTTTTTTTGATATGTTCTCTTTTCTATGATACAATCAAAGATACACATAAATCAATACTTTTATTGCATAAAATTACAAACAGGAAACAAATCAACGATGGTAAGCTCAAAATGAATACAAAAGAATGATCACTATGATTCTATTCCAGATCTGATGAATTCCAGAACCTGAACTACTTCAGACATGCTAGGTCTTCTTGAAGGAATCTCCGATGTACAAATCAAACCCAGCTTCATAACCTGTATTAATTCGTTATCCGCAAAACCCCGCAATCTTCTATCGAAGCAATCCGAAGCAGAACCCCTCTCCAACAATCCTCTAACATATTCACACAATATCACCACTTCATTTGCAGTTGGACTCTCTACTGGTTTCCTCCCAGTTACCAGTTCTAAAAGAATTACTCCGAAGCTGTACACATCACATTTCTCACTAACTCGCAAACTTTGTGCCAACTCCGGTGCAACATATCCTACGGCATTATGGAATTTAGTTAAACCATAGTTATCCAAAATTGGAAGCAATTTTCCTAACCCATAATCAGATAATTTGGCCTTGTACTCCTCATCTAAGAGTATGTTACTTGATTTGATGTTGAGATGGAAAATTGGAGGTCTACAATCATGGTGAAGGTAAGAAAGTGCTCTTGCAGTTCCAAGGGCAACATGGAACCTCCTAGACCAAGTTAGTTCAGTATTACCAACACCTGTACTAGTATCTGGGTAATTTAGTCCATGAAGATTATCATAGAGATTTCCATTTGGAATAAATTCCGATAGAATCAACTGTATCGATGACGACCAGTAATAACCTTGAAGAGCAACCAAGTTGGGATGCTTGATGTTACCTAGGCGTCCAATTTCTTGTTCAAATTCATCTTGGTTTCTAATTCTTCCCAGAGTCTCAAGTTTCTTCACTGCAATTGAGATCCCACCTTCAAAGCTAGTTCTGTAGACAGTTCCAATCGAACCACCACCCACTAGACTATCCTTGTCAAGCAAAGCTTTCGAGCCAGCTTCCCAATCTTCGTATTTAGACGGTAAGATTTTGCTAAAGAGGACCAACTTCCCGATTATAACATTCGAGTCTGATGAACCTGGTGGTGTGCTCTCAACAACCATTGTTGATTCTTCCTTTTTACTCCTACTTGCCCTGGTGTTCAAGATGGTTACCACACAAACCCCTGTGAGGATCACAGCAGCAGCAACAATGGCAACAATTGCGGAAGTACTAAGGACCCCGGTTCTACCAGATGTGGGAAGCCTGCCACTTAGTGAGCAGGATGTCAAAGGTAAACCACAGAGACCAGGGTTGTTAGAAAATGCTGATGGACCAAAGGACTGGATGGTTTGGATAGTAGGAATGATACCGGAGAGATTGTTGTAGGAAAGATTAAAATGTGTTATCATATTCAGATGCGCAAGCGAAAAGGGGATTGACCCAGAAAATGAATTCAGTGAGAGATCAAGAAATTGGAGTTTTGACAAGTTCCCCAAACTAGATGGGATACTTCCATTCAACTGGTTGCCATGCAAGTCAAGGATTTCTAGATGTGTCATGTTGTAAATGGTATCAGGAATATGTCCCTCTAGAGCATTTCCAGAAACATCCCTACAGCAACATAGTATAAGTTTCTAACAATTAATTCGAAGCAATGCTAATGAAAAGCTAGAAGCATCAAGGTAGTGTTTATACTCACAGTTGACGAAGAAACCTGCAATTGCTTACATATGCAGGAATACCGCCAGCAAGGTTGAGATTGTGCAAATCCAAGACTTGAAGCAACTCAATGCTACCAAATCCTGCTGGTATGGTCCCGTTTAGTGAATTATTAGCCAAGCTAATTGCCAAAAGCCTCCCTAAATCTGCAATATTAACTGGTATGGTCCCATTGAGCCTGTTGAACCCCAAGTCCAAAACTTTAAGGCTTTTACAATTGGAAATGCTTGTTGGGATCTCCCCATCCAAACTATTCCATGAAGCATCAATAAATTGCATTGTCTCACTGCAGCTTCCAATCGAAGGGATCTCACCAAAGAACCTGTTATGTGAAACATTGAAATAAGTGATATTCTTAAACTCAATAACCCTAAATGGTGCCAACCCTGTGAAAGAGTTTCTGCTAAGGTCCAAATATGACAGGCTTTGGCATTTTGACATCTCTTGGAGCACATTGCCACTTAATGCATTGCTACCAACAGATGCATACTTCAACACTGATATATCACAAATTCCAGAAGGCAATTCACCAATAAGATTATTGAATGAGAAATCAAACCCTTCAAGCTTACTGCATTTCACAATAGTCCCTGGAATGGAACCCGAGAGACTGTTATGAGAAACAGAAACGTACTTGGTTTTGTAACAGTTCTTAAACAAAGCAGAAGGGATCTCTCCAGAATAGCCATTGTTAGAAAAATCAAGAAATCTAATGTTAGGTAAATCACCAATGAAGTCTGGTATGGAATCTGATAATGCATTTGAGCTCACATTGATCTTCCATAATGTCTGCAACAGTGAATACTCTTGTGGGATATTACCTGAAAACCTGTTACCAAACAATGTCAAGACTCTTATAGAGCTTAAACCTGACAAGGCAGCTGGTAGTTGTCCACTAAGGTTGGTGTTCCACAAAACAATCTTGTCCACAAATCCCTTTGGATTGCAAAACACGCCGCTGAAATTTACACAAGGGTAACCATTTGGGACCCAAGAATTCAAGCTGTTGTAAGGATCATCAGTGATGTTCCCTCTAAATTGGAGCAAAATTTCCTTCTCTGTTGCTGCTAAAGAAACAGTGAGAATTCTCATTTCACATGAAGCAAGAATCAGAAAGAGCAAAGCCTGGGAAACACTGAATTGATGGATCCTTCTCATGCTCGAAACTCAGTAGGAATAAAGCAAATTGAGTCTACCCCTTCTGGCATTATTGAATTAGATTCAAAGCTTGTTGTTTTGCACGTGTAAAAATCTTGAGAATCAAAGAAAAAACATCAGGATCATGGTTAAACACCAACATTTTTCACTTCCTCCACTCAGATAAACTCAACAAGTTGTAATATTTTTCGCATACACTTGCTCAACAAAAACAACAGAGCCACCCCCTTTAACCCACACTTTCCTTCTGGGTTTGAGCTAAAAATCTCAAAGTGTTTTAGCTTTTCCAGGTGTAGAAACTAGAAAGAATAAAGCATGGGAGAAAAAAAAAGCAATGAAGATGCTGACAAATGAGAACAAATATGAAGATGCCTTGGCTGGAAAGTAAAACAGGTGAGCCAATTAAAATACCAATATGTAAATATTTATATCTATGAGAAGCCGAACCACGTGCATGTGCAATTCTTTCAATCTCAATGCTCAACTCTTTTTTATTGCAAGTTTTAACCCAGAAAAAAAAAACTAGAAAACCCCAATATGGTATTTAGTTTACATTACTCGCCACCATGGAAGGGCAGGGCCTTAGGTATGTCTGTGAAGTACAAGCATTTATTCTCCCTCACCAACCCATGCTACAAATGCTTTTCGTCACCACCAAATTATTGGCAAATGAATAAAATATGTCTAAAAAAGGGAGGAAAAATAAAAACAAGCAAAACCCAAAAGAGAAGGAAGTTTTAAGCAGAAATGGTGGTGGGTCTTTTTGGGTTAATTTTTGGTCTTTTGTTGACCGAGTTAGGCTTTTTATTACATGGAAATTTCTTTGTTTAGATAAAATATCAATGTATTTCCATTTCCCTTAATTTTTCCTTAATAAGTAGAAATTTTATAAGAAAGAAAATCAAGTAACTTCTAATTTAATTAACGTTTAAATTGCCGTTGTTGCATTTGACTGAGTACAAGGTTTAGGTTAGAAAACTGAGAAGAATCCATCACTGGTCAAGAAAACTACAGGAACAGAAGCCAATTAAACTACAAGTCTCTAAACACAATCCATTAACAGTTGAATTGAATTATTTAGTGCTAGTTAGCTTAACTTATACGAAAAACTTACTAGCATAGACCTTAAAAACATTCTAAAACCAAACTTTGGCTGTTTCTCATTTTCATTTTGAGAGGATCCCCAACAATGGTGTATCACAGCCTACTCGATATACTTATCATTTTCATGCCCATCTGGCCCTATCAACGTCACTCAACACTTCAACCATAAGTGCATACACTCTTAAATATGCCAACCCAGATGTTACGGCACTATTGAATTGTTTAATGCCCACTACACAGATTTTACATAATATCAAATTTAAATTTTAATATTTATATATTTTTAATTTAATTTTTTAGCTAATTTTAACATTTAATTTTTTAAAATATTCATATTTGACAGTCAATCTCTTGAAAATGTTGAATTATTATTATTATTATTAATAGAAATACAAATTAAAATATTAATAATTACCTTGCAATCCATGTTTGCTTCATTTTTAATTTTTATTTTTTTAATTACTTCCATAAATTTTAAATTATTCATTGATATAGCATATAAGATAAATATTATTATGTCTGCATAAAGTACATATAGATTGTCACACGAGTTGCTACGCTAACATTGTTAAAAAATCGATATTTTAGTCAATACTTTCATTATAAAAATAAATTTGACTCTTTTTTTTGAAAACCAAAATTAGCTAAATAAAAAGCCAAATTGACAAAAATTATAAAAATTGAGGATTAAATTTGACATTATACCTATTATTTTTTAATCCGAATAAAATTGTGAAATTTGAATAAAACCGTTACACCAAACACCACCCATTTTCTCGTCCAAGTTGACATAAAAAACACTCAATCTTGACCAGATTGATTTGAAGAAAAGATGCTTTAACACAAAGGATTCTTTCAACACATGTCACTTAGGTTTGTAAACAACCCAACAACAAATTGATAGGCTACGGACTTTTATTAGTACTGAGTACAGAACAGCCATTAGGGTTAACAATCTACAGGGTTCTCTCTTGATAGAAGGTTTATGAAACAGTACGGGTTTTTCCTATCTGCAACACAATAATGTTGGATTTCTGAACTTGATAATCATTGTGGTTCTTCCCAAACACAATAATGTGTGTCACAGAATTAATGTTCCGAAATAGTAATAAAAGGATATTCAAAAAGATAATAGCAATATGTTTAATGTATTTCATGGGGAACTCCTAGGTGGTTAAAGACAATTTTTTTTATCTCTTCTAGTTGTTTATAACCAAGTTTTTCTCTAATCATCATTAGGCTGTCTAAAAGTATTTGCATATTTCATTAACTATTCACAGTATGGCAGTGGATTGTATTAAAAGACAAGACACCAAACACCTGCACTACTGTATTATATTGCAGTCTCAAAGGGCAATTATGTAGACCAAACCCTTTCCCATTCTTAATTTGTAACTTTCACTTGCTTTTCTGATACACCTACTTGATAGACAGATGTGCTTCTACTTTAATGCTTCATTTGTATTTCACTCTGTATTCAAATCTTCAATATTGAATTTTTATTTTTATTTTCAAGTTAAATGACAATTTAAAATTAAAAAAAAATTTACTTGATAATTTTACGAATAAATATTATATAAAAAGAAAATAACGTTGAAAATGTTGACATAATTTTTTCCTGAAAACATCTATTTTTTGTTAAATAATATTTTAGTAAAATTGACATCGACATTTTAATTGAAATAATTAACACTATTAATTATTTAAACTAACTAATAATATTATAAAAATAGAGAGGTCAATTTATATCAAATTAAAATATATAAATTAGTTTTGCTCAGTAGCGGTGCCAACCTTCAAACTGGTTATCGTCTGCCTTTTTCCTCTTCTATCAACCTTTTATTTCCTTATTTTTTTTATTCACTACACATGTTTTCTCTTTTTTTAGTTTGCAGATCTATTTTATGAGAATTTTTATTATTTTCACAAATTTGTGATGGATAAATGACGGTGCTTGTCATTCCCTAAAACTCCACTACTACCAGTAGTTCTTCTTGAAAAGTTAATGACTTTTCGTCAACTTTTTAATCTTTTTTATTTTAAGTGTATTTTAGAATAATAAATGATTTCACGTGTCGGTTTAGACATGTGTTGTCTTTTAAGTTTTATGTGTTTTTGTTTGTTTTTTCATTGTTTAACGAGTCTTCAATTTTAGAAAATATCTACTCTTTTTAACACTTTTTTTAGTTTTGATTATGTATGTAATAATAGTTTTCCAAGTAATTTTAAGGATGATTTTATTATTGTCCTATGAGGCTAAAACCTTTGTTATATTGATAAAATTAATAATCCTTCATTGTGTTTGCGTTTGCTACTTTTTTTCTCTAAATTGTATGATATCATTCATTAATTTACCTTTCAAACCGTATGTAAGATCCTTTAGGGTAATCACATAATATTTTAATAATATTAACATTAACTATTTGAATTAATAAATGTTAACATTAGTATTAATTAATAACATTATAAAACTACAATACCGAAATTATTCTAAAATGTAGAAACAGAGACCGATGCTGAAATTTAAAATGGCAAAAAAAAAAAAAAAAAAAGGACGTGTCATGGCAAAATCACTTTGGACCTTTCATATATATTAGTATAGATTTCTATATTTGGCCCAAGGCTAAATATAGAAAAAGAAAAAGCATATTCATGTGAAACCCAATACAAAAAAAATAATGGAGGACAATACATTACCACCATTCTGCTACCAAAACAAAGGATTCTACAGTGCAGAATATCATATTCAACTCAACAAGTCAACAACAAAATGACATTGAATGATGTACAGAATGTCAAATAATATTGACTTTAGCAGCTTCATTCATATACAAATCTCAATTATGAGTAGGCGTGTGTGTGAGAGAGACACCAAAGAATAAACTCTTTAAATAAATGGAAGACTGTAAGATGTTATAATTTTTGTCTTGGTTTTGGTTTTCCCCTGTCACTTCCTTCACAATGTTACAAAGAACCAATTTTGTGTCACATTTCCATCCGTGGATTGCTCAATAAATAAAATTTCATCAACCCCTATAACGCATCTCACTGTAATAGCAATTCTTCTCCCTGCAACACTTTTAGTTGCCTTTTAGCATAAACTGTGAAAACAATTGTTGTAACCACTGTTAAAAGGAAACCGCCAACATTTAACAAAATTTGTGGAGCCGATAAGGTGTGTTGTTCTTGTGAAGCATCTGCCAATGTCTGTATGAGGATACCACTGCAATAACAAACGTGTAAGTTATATGCATATAGAAAGCAAAGGGGGGGATGGAGAGAGATATCTTACGTGTATATTGCAACAAAAATTTCAGGCACCATTCCTATCAAAGATCCCAAGATGTAAGGACCATATTTAACATGTGTTGCCACCGCACAATAGTTATATATGATATATGGGAATGGAGAGATTCTAATTAATGTTACAGCTTTAAACTGATGAAACCAATTTCCTTCACCAGCTGCTCTTAGAATGGCTGCTTTCTTAGGATATTTTTCTAACCAGCCCTGCATAAAGATAGAAAATGTTCAAAGTTATTGCAGATCACAACATTGGCACAATAAAAGCTTAAGACGAGGTACGTACTTGAATTCTGTGGAGGAAAAGAGAGCCAATAAAGAATGGAAGTGATACACCCACAGCAGCTGCTGATATGATTAGTAGAAATCCAAAACCATAACCAAAAGTCATCCCTGCCACCCAGATTGATGGTGTAGATGGTAGAAGTATTGTAGGGAATAATGCCACAGAGGCAAAGACTAGAACTGCCAGCATTGGAGTACTAAAGGTTGTCATCTCCCAATTGATTATAGGCATTAGCTCCTGCATTCATCATGTCACGATATAAAATGGATAATCTCCACTAGTCTTTGGAAGGAAATTATGAGTTTTAAAAGCAAAATTAATACAAACTATCACTAAAATCAACAGTGAACACTAAACAGCCTGCACCTCAAAAAATATCAAACCTAAGTGGACATTCAATATATGTCAGGTTGTATTACACAACTGAGACACATAATAAGACAAGCTCCTGCCTATAATCATCATGGAGGTGATGAAAATTTCTAACTTAAAAGATAAAAGCCTAGTCATCTGCCCATTCTGACTAAACAGTGTGCTTAGTTTAATAATAACATCAAGTGCAGCAAGGAGAAAGCTTCAGTCTATTTTTAAGAAAAAGCAGCAATAATCTCCAAAATTATACTGGTAGAAAACATTAACATTTATTAGACAATATGTATAAATCACAGAACATATCACAACCAAAAAATGTACAACCGTGAACCATCATTAACCCCGTAGCAGCACTCACAATCAAAGAGATTTCAATTAGCAAATTGAGCAAAAAAAAAAAAAAAACCTTCGATAAAAAAGATTTAAAAATCCCAAAATAAGCTAAAATCAAAAGAAACAATATACATGGCTCAGAAGAAACTCAAAATCAATATGAAAACACATTAATATGAATTGCATGTATAAAAAGATCGGGGGAGGGGGGAGAGAACAAACCTTGTCCATTAAAAAGGGGCCAACCCATCTGAAGAAAACAGCAGCCAATAACCCTATAAATGTAAATGAAACTCCCAACTTTACCCAAAACCAAATAGACCTTCTCTGTATACAAGAAAAAGCAGGCTCCTTTACCAACAAATACCTCTCTTCTGCTTCACATTCTTCCAATAATCGCTGTCTCAAAGTTACCCTTTTTCCATTAACACCATCATCGTCACCCTCAACTCTTACCTTCAGCTCTGGCACCACCTCTCCTCCCTCACCGTTACTATTACCATCATAAAAAGTCATTGAATTTCAGAACAAGAACCCTAATTTCCTATTTGGTTCCTGAGTGTAGGAAAAATGTCAGAAGCAAAGAAGAGGATAACTAAGCGAAGCAAGCAAAACTAAACGGAAAAAGGAAAACAGAAGAGTTTCAATTTTTGGTTTTTGATTAATTTTAAAGAAAACCCAAACGTTTATTTATGCTCCTTTTCCTTCATCAGATTGGGAGTTTTATGCTTTCGTAAGGTATTATAATTAATTTACGATCTGCCATTAGAGCGACAACGTCGTCGCATAAAGGTTCTAAAGGTGACACGTTGCGAAACAAGTGATGACTTGTGTAACTGAGTTTTCAACCGAGTTGAGACTTGGGATTGTAAAGTGTCAACACTTAACACGGAATTGACTCGCTCTTGGTTCAGTTCGGTAAATTACATAAATAGTTATCTAATTATTAATTTTTTTATTTTAGACACTTAAAATAAAATATTTACAATTTAAACACTCACATTATATAATTTGGTCATTTTGATCATTTTCGTTAAAGTCACGTACAGCAAGTTGACATGATAGTTAAAAGGTTAACTATATTTAGCTTTCAACTTTAACATATTATATTAATTTAATCATAATTTTAGAAAATTAACTCTCAAAATTTACTAATATTTTTAATTTGATCAATTTTAAAAAATTAAAATATATATAAAATACATAAATATTTTTGAAAGATATAATAATTAAATTTTATATTAATATTAATATTAACATTAATATTAAATAAAATAATTTTATTAATATTAAATAATAATAATAATAAAATCGTCCCTTACTGTCCTAAATAGAAAGCCCATCCTAACCCAGACAGGATGATGACCCGAACCAATTAGTCTCTTCCAAGGTCCTTGAAGACTCGAGCCAAGTCCGTTATCAGAAGCTTACTCAGCGAGTTGAGAGATGTCGGTTGGTTGATAGTGACGGTGGCGGGTCTTTTAATATTAATATAATTATTTGTATTTGATATTAAATTAAAAATATTTTTAATTATATTTAAATTTATTATTATATTTTTGAAAATATTTATGTGTTTTATATATTTCTTTGTATTTTTAGAATTTGAATTAAATTGAGAACATTTATAAATTTTGAAGGTTATTTTTAAGAATTATGATTAAATTAATATAATATGTAAAAGTTGAGGTTAAATATATTATTTTATCAACTTTTTAACTATTACTTCAACTTGCTTTGTGATTTTAACGAGAATGACCAAAATAGCTAAATTATATAACATGGGTGTTAAAATTAAAATTTTTACTTTTAAGCCTCAAATAAATTTTTTATAACCGAGTGACTATATTTTATTTAGATTGAAATTTTATCTATATTTAGTTAATTAATTTATTGCAAAATACAAATAAAATATAAAAATATGAAGAATATAGGCTAAAATTTTATTTAAACAAAATTTTAAATTGTATAAAATTTATATAATAATCTGAAATACATTTATAATATAAAAAGGTTAACTATTACAATTTTTGTTCTTTAAAATATGGATAAATGCTAATTCCAAAAGAAAATAATAATTTGAGAAAGAGGGGCGGGCATGTTGTGACGGTGACATAGTGGAGTGCTGGATGTTGGAGGACAGTGCAATCAGAAACGGACAGGTGTGCAAGAAAGAGCTGGCAGACACAAATTGTAAAGCATAGAACGCGTGCTTCTGGTTCTATCCTTTTCTTCGACGTCTGTTGATATTTTTTTATTTGGCTTAATTTATAAATTAGTATCTAATAATATCATCTTTTTCATTTTGGTACCTAAACTCAAGTGATATTTAAATTTCTTTTTCCAAGTTGGTACTTTCGTTAGTCTAGACCTATCCAAGTGTTGGGTAGCCCGCTTGACCCGGCTTAGACTGGGCTTAGACAAAGATTTTTGCATTTTGGGTCCGCTTGACTCGAATTCAATTTGAATAATAAAAATATTTTTATTACTTAAAATTGATTATAAAAATATATAAAATATCAATTAAAATATTTTTTTTAATAATGAAGCGGGCTTTTTAGGAAGGCTAAGTTGCCCGAAACAAACTTGAACTTGATTTTTTTTTGGGAACTGAGCCTCGACCTGATCCGACCTAGTCCTCGATTTGCTCTACAATAGCTCGATCATTAGTTAAACTATTAAATCTATTTAAAAAGATCTTAACCCCTTAAATTATACATTTTTTTAAGTTGGTACCTAACCTCTTTTTTTTGTCACAAGTGGTAGCTAAAATTTTGTGTTGTCCATTTTATACAAAAATATTATATTTGTTTAAAAATTCCAGCCAATAATAAATCTTCACGTCATATAAACTTAAAAGAAATTTTTCTTAATTTATTTTATTTTATATTATCCCTCTCTTTATTTTTTTTTTTTTTTCTTTCTTTGTAATACCTCGAAAATTTTTACAAGAAGATATTATCCTTGATATAGTAAAATAAGGAAATAAAGTGACAAAAGGAAATTTTGAGTTATGTCAATATTGAGAAGTATATTATGATATATTAATTCAAGAAAGGACTAAATTGTAAAAGTGAGAAAAGTTTTGTTGCACAAGAGTAAATATTCATAACTTGAGGGGTTAAAGTGTAAATATGAAAAAGTTGAAGGACCAATAGTGTAAATAATTTAAGAGTGGAATGATATAGAAACTAAGGAAAATGGACGAATTAGGACCAAATTGAAAAGATGAAGAACTATGAAGGACTAAATTGTAATTTTACCAAATTAAATGATGACTCAAGGATAGAATTTTAAAAGATAATGAAGGGCAAAATGGTCAATTGGAAGAGAGAGAAATCTAGAAAGTAATAATGATGCTAGAGATATTTTGATATTTTATAATTATTTAATTAGATAAATATTATTTTATTAATACTTTAATAAGATATTTTATTATTATTTTATTAGTATATAAAGAAAGAAAGATGAGAAATTCTCATCCATATTTTCCCATGCACTAACGTGAGAGAAAGAGAGGAAGAAAGAAATTTTTACTTTCTTTACAATTTGGTCCTTTTACCAAAAATTCAACATTTTCACCCAAAAATCAAATGAATTTCCATAGCTACCAAGAGACAAAAATGTTAAGGAGAGCATGGGGAGTTAGAATATCAAGTTGGATTCAAGAAATCGAAGCTGGAGGAGAGAGAAAAATCAAGTTAAAGATTGAAGTCAATAAGAAAAGGTAAGTACATCAAGATTTCAATATGTTTTTAAGTTTGTTATTATTGACAAAGCATGGAAATAATGTTATATTAGAGTTTTCTTACATAAGGTCCTATGTTTTTGATATGTTAGTGAAGAGAAAATAAGAGAAAGTGATGAGCAATGGTGTAGAAAAAGAAAATAAGGGTGTTATAACATGGTAATTAATAGCTTGCACAAAAACAGTTTGGACAGCAATAGTAGACTAACTTTGAAAAATCACCATAAATTTTAGAAATCGAATTAGAAGATTAAAAAAATATGGAATTAAATCTTATTGATTATAGTTTCTCATAGAAGAAATAGTGTAAGCAATGGATTTGTAAATTTTTAGATATGATGAATTTTGTGAGACAAGGTCAGAATGATTTTGGGTTCCCCTGTTCTGACTTTTAAAAATCATAAAAAATTGAATAAAAATAATTAGGGGCTTAAATTTATATTTATAAAATCCTGAATGAGTATATTTTTAATAGAAACAAACAATAACATCATTTGAATCCTGTATGAGGAGATAATTAATTTTTGGTGAAGAGGGTCGAACTGCATGACACCGTAATGGGGTAACTTTAAAAATAAACTGTACTTATTGGCTAAACCAAAATTCTGAAATTTGTATGGTAAGAATATATATGATTCTAGATTCAGGGAAATTATCGGATATTAATTTGGAGTTCTATAGATCTAGATATAAATAATTTAGTGACTATGATGCGAGATAGACAGTTTGAATATTCATAAAAGTAAATAATAAAAATTATGGATAATGTTACTTACAAGTGTGTTATCTACATTAAGGATGTGGAATGGAGAGGCGGAGGAGGAAAAATATGTATGAATATTTATCTAGCATGGCTAATTTGCATATTTTAGGCTCAGGGACTAAATTGAATAAAAGTAAAACTTTATGAGTAATTTTGTAAACATGTCAGAAATGACCAAATTGCATGAAATGGATTATTTTATTATTTAAATTACAAAATTTAATGAAATTATTAATTTAGTTCAAGATCGGGGGAAAACATGTTTTAGGGATTAAATTGAAAAGTGTTGAAATTATGAAAAAAATTCTGATATTTTATAGAATTCATGGATTGTTATCAATATATATGAGAATAATAGCTGGAAATAAGGATTAAATTGTAAGAATTTTATTATCCTGACCCTAAGGATGAAATCGTCATTAATTAAAAGTTTAGGGGCAAAATGGTAATTTTGTCTAGAGCATTAATTAAATGCATTAGAATATGAAATGAATGAAAATGATGATCAAATTTATTTATAAAGATCCGGACGACTCAAATATGAGACTTGATCGTGGAAAAGAAAAGATATCGATTAATGAAATTATAAACACAAACAAGCAATGAGGTAAGTTCGTAACTTGAATTATATTCTTAAATGCTTGAGATTGTATGTTATTTATGTGAATATGATTTGAATGTTCATTGTATGAAAATTTATGAAACATTGATAAATTTGATAAAAGGAGAAGAAATCCGGTTGAATGAAAAGAAAATTCGATGGATCTCTCAAAAGGAATTGACGGTAAAAGGATCTAGCTCGAACGGGTGATCCTATCCCGATATAGCCCTCCCAAGAATATGTGTAAACGGATTTAGCCCGGACGGGTAATCCAATTAGGTCTGAATTTAGCTTTGATCGGTAATTCAGATCCAAGCTCATTAGAGTAATTGTCGCTGGGGATTTAGCCCGACCGGTAATCCCGACAATACTCTATGAGTTTATATTACAGGATTTAGCCTGACCGTAATCCCACCGTAAGGATGAGGTTCATGGAGTGTGCTCTCGATATGAAATGTGTAAGACCATGGTTGAAAGATACCATGGCAACTGATATGAGATGTGTAAGACCATGGTTGAAAGATACCATGGCAACGTGACATGAAAAGAATAAGACCATGGTTGAAAGATACCATGGCTACATGACGAAAAATGAGTAAGACCATAGTTGAAAGACACTATGGCATCACGTCAAAGATAAATAAGACCGTGGATGGAAGACGCTATAACATCTGTTGAACAATTGATATTCGTGTAAAATGTATCAGATGACGAATGGTTATATGAAATGGTTGTGTGAAATGTTTACAAGAACTGGTCATATGGAAATATATGTACAAAAACGTTGTATGAAATAATTATGAAAATGGATAAACGAAATAAGTATAAGTACATGGAATATAATTTATGTTAAGTTTGATATAAGCTATTACCGAATAAATATACATAAAATATATGGAAATGATGAAGCATAAAATATTGATATAATGAAATGAATGATATATGCTTGTGAAGAAACGGTAAGAGCATGATATGTTTCATGACATGTACATATATAATTATCTTTGATATGTTGATACAAGGAAATTATGTAATTGAGACTATTATTAAACTCAAGTGCGACATGTCGAGAAAATAGATATATCAATGTTGAATTTATATGAGATATGTATACTAACAATATTGTTGTTTGATGCTTATACAAGTGCCAAACTGTTGACTGAATGGTAATATATTTATTTTATATGATGCATTGAATCGGTAAGTATTTTAATTTTTTTAAGTGATCTGCAAATGGTAGTAATGCTCTGAAACCCTGTTTTAGAAGCCGATACGGGTTTGGGGTGTTACATTTAGTGGTATCAGAGTTATGGATTAGTTGGTTCTCGGACTAAACGTAGTATATGTGAAGTCTAAAAACACATGTCATTATAATATGTGATAGTATGATATCTCCCGACTCTGATGAGATTTGTTTTACTTATAAAATGAGATGCTTTCTAACCCAAGATAATTCTGATAATGCTAAAAACGATACTCAGGTATATGAGTACATAGTTGATTAGTATGAATCGGAATTCATAAAGGTATGAATAAATACATGTCGATGATGAATGTTATGTGTATTATTAAAAGTAAATTATATTGCTACACGAAATATTGTGCTGATGACTAAATTACAAAATATATAAAAGTGGTATATGAAGTACATGATAAGGATTATTAGTAAATTATGGATGAATAGTGAATTTTGAAAATATTACATGTATTAAAGATAGAGAAGACATAAATAAAAGGATTATTGGTACAAGGATTAAATTGTAAAGCATGTAAAAGCATTATGCGAAAAGTGTAAAAGTGATATGCGTGCATGAAATAATTTGCCCAAGTAGACAAGATTAGAACTACTAGAAAATTAAGGGACCTCAAAGATGCTTTCGATTACTAGCACGTTAGTGCTATCGATTATTAGCACATTCAGCACATTCATACTCTCAGATAGCACTTCAGTGTTCTCTGCTTAATAGTGCATAATAACGCACCTCAGATAAGTCCCAGATACCAAGTGTTCTATCTAGTCTCTTCGGGCCTCTCTAAGTAAAAAGTAAACAATTTTCGTTATGAGGAAAAGGATTATCTCGAGTAAAATGTTAATTATGATGAAGCGTAACTCGTAAAAGTACGTATAAATGTTTTATAGTACTTGAGAATGATAAATGTTATATGAGTAAATACATGACAATTAAATTATGAGGCTTTACGATCTATACCCCTTTACTAATACAATTATATGCAATGAAAGTCATGAGAATTATATTGATTACGTTCAGAAGCGGAAAGTGAAAAGCTCAATGGTTGAACAATTGATAATGCAGTCGGAACTGAGAATGAGTTAATAAGTAAAGATGGGTTCTGAATAGAGATATTAGATTTTTCTTAAACTAGTTGAGATATACAATATCACTGTTAAAGAAAGAAGTTATTTATGGGAAAATCGATTTATTTAAATATGGTATTTACAGAATAGTTAACTGAAAATTTCTTCCGAATTAGTTTTTTTTTAGTGAAGTGAATAATGTGAAATTATTGATGACTATACTAGTCAATAGATTGGTGAATAAATTGCAAAAATATTTGAATATAGCCGTTATAACTGGGTATATTATAGTAAATTTTTTTGGGATTTTATATGGGTATCTTATATATATACTGATATTTTCAGAGGCATATGGAACTGTTCATGTTTGGATGCTATAATCAATATATGGAAAGGTTGGATAAATATGCTAATAGACAGAAATTATCGCAAGTCTGATTAATTCACAAGTGGTACTACTTTATCTTTCTTTGGTTTTCCAAGCCAATATATGTGATAGAACACTTGATAATAAGATTCATATGATATTATTTTCTATTTCTGTTGGTAGAAGCTCTGAAAGGCAAATGTGAAATATTGTATTGAAAATAAATTGTGAAATGAAAGGATAGAGAATGGATATAAATGATAAACTGGGTAAATATGTACAGAAAGAAACTATAGAACTACAGAAATAATGAAATTCATGATCAAAAGAGAACAACGAAATTTCGAGGACGAAATTTATTTAAGGGGGAGAGAAATGTAATACCCTGAAAATTTTTACAGTAAGATATTATCCTTGATATAGTAAAATAAGGAAATAAAGTGACAAAAAGGGAAATTTTGAGTTATGTCAATATTGAGAAGTATATTATGATATATTAATTCAAGAAAGGACTAAATTGTAAAAGTGAGAAAAGTTTTGTTGCACAAGAGTAAATATTCATAATTTGAGGGGTTAAAGTGTAAATATGAAAAATTTGAAGGACCAATAGTGTAAATAATTTAAGAGTGGAATGATCTAGAAACTAAGGAAAATGGATGAATTAGGACCAAATTGAAAAGATGAAGAACTATGAGGGACTAAATTGTAATTTTACCAAATTAAATGATGACTCAAGGATGAAATTTTAAAAGATAATGAAGGGCAAAATGGTCAATTGGAGGAGAGAGAAATCTAGAAAGTAATAATAATGCTAGAGATATTTTGATATTTTATAATTATTTAATTAGATAAATATTATTTTATTAATACTTTAATAAGATATTTTATTATTATTTTATTAGTATATAAAGAAAGAAAGATGAGAAATTCTCATCCATATTTTCCCATGCACTAACGTGAGAGAAAGAGAAGAAGAAAGAAAATTTTTCTTTCTTTACAATTTGGTCCTTTTACCAAAAATTTACCATTTTCACCCAAAAATCAAATGAATTTCCATAGCTACCAAGAGACAAAAATGTTAAGGAGAGCATGGGGAGTTAGAATATCAAGTTGGATTCAAGAAATCGAAGCTGGAGGAGAGAGAAAAATCAAGTTAAAGATTGAAGTCAATAAGAAAAGGTAAGTACATCAAGATTTCAATATGTTTTTAAGTTTGTTATTATTGACAAAGCATGGAAATAATGTTATATTAGAGTTTTCTTACATAAGGTCCTATGTTTTTGATATGTTAGTGAAGAGAAAATAAGAGAAAGTGATGAGAAATGGTGTAGAAAAAGAAAATAAAGGTGTTATAACATGGTAATTAATAGCTTGCACAAAAACAGTTTGGACAGCAGCAGTAGCCTAACTTTGAAAAATCACCATAAATATTAAAAATCGAATTAGAAGATTAAAAAAATATGGAATTAAATCTTATTGATTATAGTTTCTCATAGAATAAATATTGTAAGCAATGGATTTGTAAATTTTTAGATATGATGAATTTTGTGAGACAAGGTCAGAATGATTTCGGGTTCCCCTGTTCTGACTTTGAAAAATCATAAAACATTTAATAAAAAAAATTATGGGCTTAAATTTATATTTCTAAAATATTGAATGAGTCTATTTTTAATAGAAACAAACAAGAACATCATTTGAATCCTGTATGAGGAGATAATTAATTTTTGGTGAAGAGGGTCGAATCTGTCGACAATGCAGAACAAGGGTAACTTTAAAAATAAACTGTACTTATTGGCTAAACCAAAAATTCTAAAATTTGTATGGTAAGAATATATATGAGTCTAGATTCAGGTCAAATTATCGGATATTAATTTTGAGTTCTATAGATCCAGATATAAATAATTTAGTGACTATGATGCAGATAGACAGCTTGAATATTCATAAAAGTAAATAATAAAAATTATGGATAATGTTACTTACAAGTGTGTTATCTACATTAAGGATGTGGAATGGAGAGGCGGAGGAGGAAAAATATGTATGAATATTCATCTAGCATGGCTAATTTGCATATTTTAGGCTCAGGGACTAAATTGAATAAAAGTAAAACTTTATGGGAAATTTTGTAAACATGTCAGAAATGACCAAATTGCATGAAATGGATTATTTTATTATTTAAATTACAAAATTTAATGAAATTATTAATTTAGTTCAAGATCGGGGGAAAACATGTTTTAGGGATTAAATTGAAAAGTGTGGAAATTATGAAAAAAATTCTGATATTTTATAGAATTCATGGATTGTTATCAATATATATGAGAAAAATAGCTGGAAATAAGGATTAAATTGTAAGAATTTTATTTTCCTGACCCTAAGGATGAAATCGTCATTAATTAAAAGTTTAGGGGCAAAATGGTAATTTTGCCTAGAGCATTAATTAAATGCATTAGAATATGAAATGAATGAAAATGATGATCAAATTTATTTATAAAGATCCGGACGACTCAAATATGAGACTTGATCGTGGAAAAGAAAAGATATTAGATTAATGAAATTTTAAACACAAACAAGCAATGAGGTAAGTTCGTGTAACTTGAATTATATTCTTAAATGCTTGAGATTGTATGTTATTTATGTGAATATGATTTGAATGTTCATTGTATGAAAATTTATGAAACATTGATAAATTTGATAAAAGGAGAAGAAATCTCGGTTGACTAAAAAGAAAATTCGATGGATCTCTGAAAAGGAATTGACAGTAAAAAGGATCTAGCCCGGACGGGTGATCCTATCCTGATATAGCCCTCCCAAATAATATGTGTAAAACGGATTTAGCCCGGACGGGTAATCCGAATTAGGGTCTGAATTTAGCCTGGACTGGTAATCCCGACAATACTTTATGAGTTTATATTACAGGGGATTTAGCCTGGACTGGTAATCCCACTGTAAGGATGAGGTTCGCGGGAGTGTGCTCTCTGATATGAAATGTGTAAGACCATGGTTGAAAGATACCATGGCAACATGACAGAAAATGAGTAAGACCATAGTTGAAAGACACTATGGCATCACGTCAAAGATAAATAAGACCGTGGATGGGAGACGCTATAACATCTGTTGAACAATTGATATTCAGGTAAAATGTATCAGATGACGAATGGTTATATGAAATGGTTGTGTGAAATGTTTACAAGAACTGGTCATATGGAAATATATGTACAAAAACGTTGTATGAAATAATTATGAAAATGGATAAACGAAATAAGTATAAGTACATGGAATATAATTTATGTTAAGTTTGATATAAGCTATTACCAGAATAAATATACATAAAATATATGGAAATGATGAAGCATAAAATATTGATATAATGAAATGAATGATATATGCTTGTGAAGAAACGGTAAGAGCATGATATGTTTCATGACATGTACATATATGATTATCTTTGATATGTTGATACAAGGAAATTATGTAATTGAGACTATTATTAAACTCAAGTGCGACATGTCGAGAAAATAGATATATCAATGTTGAATTTATATGAGATATGTATACTAACAATGTTGTTGTTTGATGCTTATACAAGTGCCAAACTGTTGACTGAATGGTAATATATTTATTTTATATGATGCATTGAATCGGTAAGTATTTTAATTTTTTTAAGTGATCTGCAAATGGTAGTAATGCTTCGAAACCCTGTTCTGGCAGCGGATACGGGTTAGGGGTGTTACATTCTTCTTTCTTTATAATGTCTAGCAATATCAATAATGCTCAAAATTTTCCCTCATGAGATCAATACACTAGCAATTAATTTTGTTTTCGAACTTCACCACCTAATTGCTCTAACTAGCAGGATTAAAAAAATTATTTGATAGATCAAAACTAGATTTTTTTAGAACTAGACCGGATTGATCAAGAACCAATCAAGGTACTGGTCTGGATATAGGACTTGTGTAACACCCCTGTTCCGTATCCATCGTCAGAATAGGGTTATGGAGTATTACCAGAGTTTATAGATAAATCAAGCCAAAAATACTATTCACTTTCGACAATAATTATATAGTCCATTTAATGGACCTTCGAGGCCCAATATGAACAGTAGAAATGATTCGGGACTAAATCGGAAACACTAAGGATTTTTCGCGAATTTACAAAATTTTCCTTATGTACAGTGCACACACGCCCGTGTAACTCTCTGACTTATAGGGTATGAAGAAATTTAGGTTATACGGCCAAGTCACACGCCTGTGTGCTAGGCCATGTGGTTGTTTTAATTTTTATAATTTAGGTGCAGTTTTCACACGGCTATGTAACACCCCCGTGTCCAAGTGTAATAGCCTACTTTCAGTGAAATCAGAACAGTGGTTTCGTGACCACAAATCCAAGCTAAAAAGAAAATTTTATTTTAAAATTATGGCATGGTCTATATTATGGTAGGAAGGTTGCATGAAACTTTTGATAAGAAAATTTATTGATTTTGTAGTTAATTGATTAAAAATGTATTTTCGGGACTCTGTTCCAAGAATCAATTCTTAAATATTTTTAATAAATATTTACGAAGTCAGTTGTATAGTTAATTAGGTTTTTGTTAAGTGAATTTGCTTGAATTAAAAATAATTAGGTAAAAGGATTAAATTGCAATAGAGGTAAAAGTTTAATTATAGATTCAAGAAAAACTAAAGGAACTAAAAAGGAAATTATACTATTTTTAAAATGTTGAGGCGGTTTAAGTATGAAAAATCTTAGATTTTTTTAGTTTAAAACGTATATATATATATAATAGTAATTAATTATAAAGTATATTATTATATTATTATATTATACTATTTTATATTTATGAAACAAAAGAGAAAGAAAAACAGAATAGAGATACGAAACAGAAAGAAAAGAAAAGAAAAGGAAATTAGGGTTTTTGAAGTTCAAATTCAAATTGTCTCGGAAAGATTGAAAAAGAAAAGTGATCGTGGAAAAAAAAAGATACCGAATTAAAAGAATTTTGATTACAAGTTGCTATCGAGGTAAGTTCGTATAACTTGAATGAGTATGTAAATATGTTAATTTAAATGTTGTATTGTATTGTATATGATGTATGAAATTGAATATATGAAATATATAGATGTGAAATGAAAGAAATGATACATGTTTGAAAAATAATAATAAATGGGTGAAATTCCGTTTGATTGTTGGTGACTGATGGATAAATGGAGATTTCCCGAAATAAATGAAATTCTGCATGTGTTGTAGAAATGGTTTGAGCTCGGATGGAAAATCTGACAAAAGCCTTCTCAAGAATTAAAAGTGAATAGGATTTATTTTTGATTCATTAAAAGAAATTAAGGTGAATAGGATTTATTCCTGATTCACTATAAATATTTAAAGTGGATAAGATTTGTTCCTGATTCACTATGGTAACTTAAGGTGGATAAGATTTTCCCTAAAATGGTAATCCTGATTCGCTACGGTTACTTGATATGTAACTCGAGAGAGTGCTTGATGATTTAACATCCTAAGGGCTAAATTTTGGATATGAATTGATGAAATATGGAAATGTACACTTTATGTATACTACTAAAAAATCCACGATAATTCCAATGATTCAACGGATGAGATAGTAAAACGAGACATGAGAAATATGAGATGGAATGAGAAAATAGCATGATGAGCTCATCTATGCCTATTGGTACGTTTGTTACTAACATGTTTGATTGAAATGTTTATGAATAGGCAAATAGCCAAAATGAATGGAAATTATGCTTTTATATGATTTAAATGTTAAATATGATTGGTAAGTTTAATTCATGTTATATGAACTTACTAAGCATAAATATGCTTATTAGGTTTTATTTTCCTTGTCTTATAGTGCTTGAAAGCTCGGAAGCAGTGGAAGACGGGTCGAATACTTCATCACACTATCATCCTGTCAATTTTGGTATAATGGTTTACTTATTTTGAAAACAGCATGTACAGCTAAATTAGTGAAATAATAAATGTTACACAATGTTTGGAAGTTAGCCATTGGTATGGCTAGCAATGATATATATATATAAACATATGAGTTCATAAGGTTATAAATGGTTCTCATACACACATGGATGAAATAGTATAAGTATGGTAAGGAAAATATGCATATTGATGTGTCATATGGTATATTAATTAAGGATATATGATATTGTGAATGTGGTTACTTTGGTAAGTTTGGGTAATAGGTTTTTATGACGTTAAAGTAGAGTTTTCTTACATGAGGAATTATGTTCATAATATGATAGTGAAGGAAAATAAAAGGGAGTGATGGGAAATATTGAAGTGAAAGGAAATAAATGTGTTATAAACTTAGTCATTAATATTTTGCACTAAAATAGTCGTACATAATTGCTGTAGTCTAATTTTTAAAAATCACCAAAAATTTTGGAAATTAATTTAGAGGTTGAATAAAATATGAATTTAAATATTATCGAGTCTAGTTTCTTATAAAGGAAACGGTGTAAGAAAAAGAATTTCATATTAGGAGATATTTGAATTTGTGTAAGATAGAGTCAGAATGATTTTGAAATCCCTTGTTCTAATTTGAGAAAATCATTAAAAAATGTAAAAAAATAATTATGTGTTATAATTTATATTATTAGAATCCTTAACGGGTCTATTTTCAAAAGAAATAAACGAGAACATTATTCTAATCTCGTACTAAGAGATAATTAATTTTTATTGAAGAGGGGTCAGGACTTTTGGACAGTGAAACATAGGTGAATTTAAAGAATAAACTGTACTTATTAGCTAGACCAAAAATTCTGAAAATTTTATGGTAAGAAGATATGTGAGTCTAGTTTCAGGAAAAATTAGTGGTTCTCAGTTTGGAGCTTTGTAGCTCAAGATATAAATAATTTAATGATTATGACTCAGGTGGACAGTTTTGTTATGAACATAAGAAAATTGTGGAATTATGTGTAGTTATTTTGTAAACTTCGGTAACATCCTGTAACCCTGTTCCGGTGATGGATACGGGTTAAGGGTGTTACACCAAGGCCATGTCATCCAATGGCTGAGACACACGCCCGTGTCTCTGCCCGTGTGCTCAATTCTGAGCATTCTTTTTTTCATTTTTTTAAGGTGTAGGGGACACACGGCCAAAACATATACCCATATGCCAGGCAGTGTGGACGAAAATAGGTCATTTTAAGACCACTTTTCTCACCATTACACTATCAACCTGCATATGATACTTTCACATACCAAAATACACCAATCAAGCAGCCAACACAAGTTTTAATACAAGCTTTAGACCTATGTTTTATAACACAACTCGTTTGCATAAACTTACCATATAATCTCATTCATTAACTACTTTTAAATTCTATTTAACATATACATATATACTAACATATATGTGTATGAGCCATTCAAGACCATATTACAATATCACTTTCTTTTCAGTCAATCATATACATACCATATAAACCAAAAGTTGTACTATAAAATCTACAGGTAAAATCTGGATAGTGTGTTCCAATGTGTTGATCCAGTCCTCTAAACTCGCGTCAATCTACACAGAATATTAGCACACAGAAGTAAGCTTATGAAAGCTTAGTAAGCTCATAGGCTCAAAACATAAATCTTACCGAATTACAATAACAATTCAATAATAAATTTTTCACTAAAGTTTCCTGTCATACACAATTTCAAATGATGAATTCATTGAATGGAGCTCAATATAAATAACTAACTAAATCTCAACACTTAATTTCAAATAACACTTACCATTATTTGTCAAAGTAGGGAACGTCTTACGGAATTGAGTACGTCATTAACTTGATGCCAAATTCCACTTTGGTTTTGCACACATTTTACCATGGTTTTGCTATGATCACACACTTTATCACATTGTCACAGCTTAGCTATAGTCTTACACTTGCACACATATATAACTGCCATGATTCAATCATGGTCTTACGTTCACTTTCATAGTGCCATAGCTCCGCTATGATCTCACATTTCACACTTTGTCATGGTTTAAACATGGTCTTATCCGTCAATTCATCACTGATCACTGAATGAACGTACTCAATCCTGCGTTTTCCTTAATTCGAACTTTCAATTCGATTTTTACATTATTACAATTATTATAATTCAATATAAAAAATACAAATATAAATATTGTATTATTCACAAAATTTACATTTGAATATAAAAATTCAGCCATATGAACTTACCTGGCAATTCCGTAGAAGTTATGGAAATTCAAGGACTAATCGAAAATTTTCTCGTTTCCACGTTTATCTTCGGACTCTCGATCTATAATATAGAATTTTCCATTCATTAGAATTCATTTAAATTCTAATTCACTTAACATTTTATGCCCTTCAATTTTTGAAATTACACTTTTACCCAAAATTTATAATTTTTACAATTTAATCCCTACTCAATTAGCACTTCATTTGAACTAATTTCTCCTCAAATAACACTTATCTAATCATTTTAAGCTATTTAACATTCACAATTTAAACATCAAACCCTAATCCATAACTTTTTCACAACTAGATCCTAAAATCATTTTTCTATCAAAATAATTGAATAAAATCATCATATAATGAAATTAGAGCTTTAAATCCATGATAATTCATCATAAAATTTCAACACTCAATCATGGTAACTTTAAATTGTATCCATAAAATTAAAAACTAATGAATTCAATAATTGGACCTAGTTGTAAAAGTATCAAAATCACTAAAATTATAAGAAATAATCAAGAATTGAACTTACTTGTAGCAAGAATATGAAAAATGAGTTTAGAAGAACTCTTCTATGGCTGTTTTGGTTGGAGAACGATGAATAAATGTCTAGATTTCTTTTTAGTCCAAATTTTATCTTATTAATCTTTATTTTATTTCCCATTTTACCCTTATTTCACCTATTTCCTTGATATTTTTCTGCTCCCACCGTTTCAACAATCCCATATGTGGTTGTTTGCTCCTTTAATCCTTTCTTAGTAGACACTTAAGTATTTAATCACTTTAACAATTTTTTGTACCATTTACAATTTAGTCCTTTTTAATTAATTAACTATCAAAACATTAAAATTTTATGAAGAAACTTTAATACTAACTCAAATAACACTCCATAAATATTTCTAAAATTATTTATAACTCAGTTTGTAGATTTGAGGTCTCGATACCTCATGTTTGACCCATTTGACCAAACAAATTCTTTTAATTCACATAATTCTCTAATTCATAAATATTTCTAAATTCACACATGACTCATAAATATTAATTTACTAAATTTCAAACTTACTCGTCAAATTTAGTGATCTCGAATCATTGTTCCCGACACCACTGAAATTTAGGCTGTTACAGTTTGAACCGATTGATTTGAAAATTGATACAAATTGATTCAACCAAGCTAAAAAAATCAATTCAACCGATTTTCGTTATTTTTTAAAATATTTATTTATTGAATTTTTAACCAATTTATTGATTGAACTGAACAAATTAATCAAACTGGGAACTGGTGGCCAATTAGTTTGACCATCGATCAATAAAAATAAAAGAATATATATATATATATATATATAGAGAAAATAAAACTTTTTTTTTATTTTTTGCCACTTATCAATTTTTAATTGGTTATCTTTTTTTTAAATAGATTTAATGGTTTAATTAACGATTAAACTAAAAGATGTACCAACTTGTGAAAATATAGTTTAGGTACCACTTATGACCAAAAATTTGTTTAGGTACAAAAAAAGGAAAAAAAAGTATAGTTTTGTACCAATTTGTGAGTTGAACCTTTTTTTAAATAGACTTCACAATTTAACTAGAAGTTTGACTAATTGATGTGCCAACTTGAGAAAAAAAGCATAGTTTTTTTTTTACCAATTTGTGGGTTAAACTTTTTGTTAAAATAGACTTAACAATTTGACTAGCGGTTTGACTAATTGAGGTACCAACATTAAAAAAAAAATAAGGAGTAATTTAGGTACCATTTGCAACCAAAACAGGTTTAGGTACCAAAATGAGAAAAATGATATAGTTTAGGTACAAATTTGTGAGTTAAGTCTTTTTATTTTTCATTTTAAGAAAAAAGGTAAATTACATCCAAGGTAACTAAACTATTAATAAGTTTACTTTTTGGTCACTCAACTTTAAAAAGTTACAAAATAGTCATTGAACTATCTGAAAGTTTTCATTTAAATCACCAAACTATTCAAAAGTTTTTATATAAGCCATTGTGTAACAACCCGATTTTGGTCCTAGTCGGAATGGTGATTTCGGAACCACTAACCCGAAGTCAAAGAAATTATTTTAATATCATTTTATGTTATAGCATGGTTATATGAATGTTTGAAAATTTTGGTGGACTAATTTTAGCGATTTCTTGCTTAATTTCGAAAAAGGACTAAATCGCATAAAGTGCGAAAGATTTGTTTTACTAGCTAAAAGTGTTAAATGGCTATGAAACATTAAATTAGAGGTCCTTAATGAGTAAATAGACCATAAATTTATTAGTGGCTGGACATGGAGCCTTAATTCATGGAATGGTCAAATGTTAGGTGAATTAATTGATAATAAAATATTAACCTAAAAGGCCAGCTATCATCTTTTTCAATTTCCTTTCTTCTCCACCGAAAATTTTGGCAAAGAGGGGGTTTTGAGAGCTCAAAATTTCAGCAACTTCTATCCCTTGCAAGTAAGTGGTTTTGATGGTCATTTTTGTTTATTTTTGTGTTTTTAAAACCCTTATAGCTTAATCTAGCTAATGAGTGGACTATTTTGCAAAATGGTTGATAGTCTAGAGATTTACCATGAGAGGATTTTTGATGTTATCTGAGTATTTATAGAAGAAAATGAATCTTAGTTGTTAAATAAACAACTTTTGTGAAAAGGGTTTTCATGAAAACACCTAAAAGGACCATTTTGTGAAGTTTATAAAATATGTTGTAAATGTCTGAAATAATTGAAAATTTTGAGTTTCTATAAGAGTAATAAAGGTTCGGCTAGGCTTTTTAAAGGAGGAAATTTAATTAAAATCGTTTTACGAGCCTAGGGGCAAAATCGTAACTTTGTAAAAGTCTAAGGGCAAGACAGTAATTTTGCCAAAGTAGGAATTTTGGAATGTCTTGATTAATGTGATGATTAAATAAATAAATTTTTCCATTATAGATCAAGAAATATAGAATCCAGACTTAGACCAGGAGAAAATCAAGCTAGTGGACTAAATTAAACTAGTCGCCCATATTTTGCATACCGAGGTAAGTTCGTGTGTAAATAACATACTTTATATTATGCAATTAATAATCGATGTTGAATGAGTTTGTAATTAATGTTACAAATATGTCCAAAGAGACTTGATGTGGTAAATTTCCGGTTGAACCCTAGGAATATTAGGATACTGAGGTCATGCCATTAGGGTATATGTGAGCTAGTGTAAGACCATGTTTGGAACATGGCATCAGCATTGTTATGAGAGCTAGTGTAAGACCATGTCTGGGACATGCCATCGGCCTTAATATGTGATCCAATGTAAGACCATGTTTGGAACATGGCATCGGCATTGTTACGAGAGCTAGTGTAAGACCATGTCTAGGACATAGCATTGGCATCTTACCCTTTTGTGTGAGGCTTCTTGGGTATCCTTTAGTATTCCAACCGGTTCAACAAGTAAATTAAAGATTTTATCAAGATAAAAAAAGTTATGATTATGTTGTAAGTGGTATAAGTACCTACACGAAACTCATGAGAAATGAGCATCAATTTATATTATATGAATAGTGAGGATGAAAATAAGTTATGCCTATGATCATATGAAAATTTTGTGTAAGTTTATAATATATTGTGCGCATGATAGTGCATGATTGATGTTATTACTTATTTACATGCAAATTTACTAAGCTTTATGCTTACTCCCTTTCCTTTCCATTTTCTTATAGCATCGCCAAGCTAACTCAGGGATCAAAGGACTTCAGAGGCTCGATCACACTATCAATCAGAATATTTGGTATAGTTATATTTATCATTTTGAGTATGGCATGTATAACGACTTGGTCTTTTTGCTAAGTGTCATATTGTTTTAGCAAAATATGTTGGCTTGTCATGAAGGTTGATTCATTTTGTATAAGACCATGTATGATGGTTAATATTTATTATTGCTAAATGCATTTGATGAGGATTTCCATGGATGTGGTTATTGCATGGTTTGTATTGATAAGTTGGAGATGTTGTATGCGATAGAAAATAGCTTAGAATCGATGTGTGGATGTTTGGTTGTGGCTGTTTTGGTTATGTGTTTATGTTTGGATTGAATATGTTTGATGTGGTGTAGGTTGGTGCAAGTAAGGGTGGCAAAAAGGCTTGGTAGATAACCTTGTTTTTGCTCACATAGGAACATACACGGGCGTGTGTTTAGGCCGTGTGTGACACACGGTCTGCCCCATGGGCGTGTAGTTAGGCTGTGTGTCCCCTGCACCTAAATTTGGAAAAATAGAATGCCAGTAGTAGCCACACGGGCGGAGACATGGCCATGTGTCTCAGCCGTGTGGAGGATACGGCCATAGGACATGGGCATGTGCCTAGGCTGAGTGAAGTCTGTACCTTAAATGTGAAATTAAATTGGTCATACTGCCTAGCACATAGGCGTGTGCCTTGGCCGTGTGCCCCTAAATGGTTGATGACGTCAGAAATAGAATGTCAAGGTTTTAATACACGAGCTGAGACACGGGTGTGTCATGGCTGTGTGAGGGACACGGGCTATGGACACTGGCGTGTGCCAAGCCATGTGAAAACCTCTGTAGGTTTGAATTGAGAAATAAATCTACACGGGCCTTCAACATGGCCGAGTGAAGAGGACACACGGGCGTGTCTCCCTTCCACACGGCCGTGTCCTCCTGTTTGCATTGAAATTTTTTCAAAGTTTTCTAAAGTGTTCAGTTTATTCCCAAATCATTTCGAAAGCGTGTTTTAGGCCTCGTAGGTCCATATTAAGAACGTTAAGAGGAAGTTTGAAAGTTTTAAATTTGAGCAAAATTTTATGACCCGAAAATATTTGTATGCATGTGTTTAAGTTTAATAAGGCCTCGTACCCTGTCCCGGCGTAGGATGCGAGTAAAGGGTACTTCATTTAGTGGTATCAGTGCTATGGTTTAGTCGATTCTTGGACTAACCTAGCATAAGTACAATTCTAGCTATACATGCCATATAGGTGATATGATAGTGTGATGACTCCTGACGAATTTAAATTGTGTTTTCATATAGTAAATGGATCTCGATGGAGCAGTGCCAGATGATGTAGAGAGTAATTCACCGGCTCCCACTGAGGGGACTGCCCTAGTCGAGAGTGGGCCCGTGACACTGAGTTAGGGTGGAGGGGCTAGAGAAGCCATATGATAGATGCTTGGTATTCGGAGTTTGTTCGTACAAATCCGAACATTCCACCTCCTCTACCCCCTCCAATTCCCCAGTCTGCCCCTGTAGTTCCCCAAGTGGTGGAGATGTTAAGAAGGAAAAAACCTCCAGTTGACAGAATTCAGAAGCAAGGGGCTGAGGAATTTAGAGCAAATATAGATGATGACCTAGAAAGGGCAGAGTTCTGGCTAGAAAATACCATTAGGGTATTCGATGAATTGTATTGCACACCTGAGGAGTGCATGAAGTGTGTTGTGTCACTCCTGCGAGACTCGGCCTACCAATGGTGGAACACCCTTATGTCGATTGTACCAAGGGAAAGGATTACATGGAAGTTTTTCCAAGAGGAATTCAAAAAGAAGTATATTAGTCAGAGGTTCATAGACCACAAGAGGAAGGAATTTCTAGAATTTTAGTAAGGCAGAATGACAGTAACAAATTATGAGCGTGGGTTCATGAGACTTAACAAATACGCTAGGGAGTGCATCTCTACTGAAGCCATCATGTGCAAGAGATTTGAGGACGGATTGAACGAAGACATCTGATTATTAGTTGGCATCTTAGAGTTAAGGGAGTTTGTGGTGCTTGTTGAAAAAGCTTGCAAGGCAAAATAGTTGGTCAAGGAGAAGAGAAAAGCTAAAAACGAGTCTCGTGACTCAAAGAAAAGACAAATGGAAAGATCATTTCAGACCTTATCCAAGAAATTGAGAGAGTTTCCTACTCGATCAAGTGCGTCAGTAGGATTCTCGAGCATAAATAAGAATAAGCAGTATACAGTGTCTAAAGTTCAAACCACTTCTATCATGAGTATTGGTAGTGCTCGGTCGAACAGACCAGAATGTTCACAGTGCGGTAGAGGTCATTTTGGTGAGTGCCGAGAAAATGAAAGAGGCTATTTCAAATGTGGGTCACTAGACCATTTTATTCGTATTTGTCCCGAGATGGTTGAGAAAGATAGAGATCAATGTGTAGGATTGGCTAACACTCCTTCTAGGAGTAGACAACAAAAGAACCTAGGAAGTGGGGCTAGCAGCAGAGGTGCGCCTAGAGATTCTGCCGTGAGGTCCAAGGACCGAGCGCCTACAAGGACTTATGCCATTCGCGCTTGTGAAGAGGCATCGTCACCGGATGTGATTACGGGTACTTTTTCTCTTCACGATATTTCTGTTGTTGCTTTGATTGATCCGGGGTCTACCCATTCGTGTGCTTGTGTGAAAATTGGTGTCCAGCATGAATATGCCTGTTGAGTCTACAAAATTTGTGATAAAAGTGTTAAACCCGTTAGGCATGCATGTGATAGTTGACAAAGTGCGTAGAAACTGTCCTTTGATGATTAGAGGTCATTGTTTTCCGGCTAACCTCATGCTACTACAGTTTGATAAATTTGACCTAATTCTTGGCATGGATTGGTTGACTATTCATAACGTGTTAGTAAACTGTGGTAGTAAGTTTATTGAACTGAAACGTGAAAATGGGGATATTATTCGTGTTAAATCAGGTGAACCGGATAGCTTACCCGTGCTGATTTCTTCTATGACTGCTGAGAAATACCCGTCTTTTTTTTCACAAATAATACCGGAGCACCCCAGGACGAGAAACTCGGTCTAGCAAAACCTCTGTCTATTAACTCTTGCAACTTAGCTTTCAACACTTTCAACTATGTTGGTGCCATTCTATACGGAGATATCGATATAGGTGTTGTTCCCGGTATTAATTCAATACCAAATTCAATCTCTCTGATTGGTGGTAATCTTGGTAATTCTTCAGGAAATACATTCGAAAACTCGCAAACAATTGGTACAGATTCAATTTTTGACTCTGATACCTTAGTATCCAGTACATATGCAAGATATGCATCACAACCCTTTTTCATACATTTATGGGCCATCAAATACGATATTACAGTAGGCAATTCACTCGAATCATCAGACTCAATCCGAAGAACTTCACCGTTCTGACATTTCAACTCGATAATCTTTCATCTGCAATTCACAACGGCATCATGCATAGTCAACCAATCCATACCCAAAATCACATCAAACTTATCGAACGGTAGAAGCATCAAGTCAGCCCGAAAATGTAACCCCAAGTCATCAACAGACAATTTCTACAAATTTTATCAACTAGAACAGATTTGCCTAGGGGGTTCGATACTTTAATTACAAGCTCTGTAGACTCAACATGTAAACCCTTTTTTAACACTAAATTCATACAGATATATGAATGAGTTGATCTAGAATCAATCAACGCAACTATCTTAGTGTCAAAGAGAGAAAAAGTACCGGTGATAATGTCTGGCAATGATACATCCTCACGTGCACGGATAGCATAAGCTCGGGCAGGTGCTCGTGCCTCAGATCTCACTGTAGTATCTCTAGTAGCACCTCGGTTACCACTAGCATTCCCAGTATTTCGGGTTAGTCTCCTTTTAGTAGACGTGTTGCTGAATTTCACTAGTTGATCTCTTTCAGTCATAGACCTTTCTGGACAATCCTGGAGAAAGTGATCAAAAGGTCCACATCTAAAGTAAGCTCCGCTTTGAAGTCTATAATCACCATAATGTCACCTATTGCAATGCTTGCACTTAGGCCTAACATTCTTAACACTGCCCACACTAGCAACAGATGTCGTTTGAGGTTTTGAGTTAAATTGTTTACGTCTCTCTCTCTAATCGAAATTCCCACAGAAGTAGTGGAGCGAGGATGAAAATCTCTAAATTTCTTTGATATTGACTGGTGTGATTTCCCCGCAGATCTCTTTCTGAAATCTCTAGCCTCAGAATCGGCTTTTCTTTTCTCTTTACTAAGCTCTTCGGCCTTGCATGCTCTATCAATCAAGACAACAAATTCTTTCAAGTCTAGAATTCTGACCAAGAGTTTGATATCCTCGTTCAACCCATTTACAAACCGTTTACACATTATTTCTTCGGTAGCCACGCACTCCCGAGCATATTTACTTAACCGAACAAATTCTCTCTCATATTTAATTACGGTTCTATGACCCTGTTTAAGCTCTAAAAACTCTTTCTGCTTTTATTCCAGGAATTATTGACTTATGTATTTGTTACGGAATTCTGTCTGAAAGAATTCCCAAGTCACTCGTTCTCTGGGTACTACCGACACCAATGTGTTCCACCACTGATACGCTGTGTCCTTTAGTAGTGATACAGCACCTTTTACATAATCATCTGGTGTGCACGACAATTCATGAAACACTCGGATGGTATTCTCAAGCCATAATTTAGCCTTCTCAGGCTTATCATCAACTGTATCCCTGAACTTTTGAGCACCGTACTTTTAGATTGTATCTAATAATGGTCTGTTCGGTCGCAAAAATTCCAAACCTTGAGGAGCTATAGGTATTAGTTGGGGAATGGGTGGGGGTAGAGGTTATTGAGCAGCTAGATTTGTTCGGACATACTCAGAGAACCATTCATTCATCATCTGGAAAAAGGCTTCTTTAGCCTCCCCTCCATGACTACTTGTTACAGGTCTAGGTTCGGAAGGCGCTGTCCCATGAGCAGGAGCAAGTGCATTACTCTCTACTTTGTTAGCCATCGCGCGATTTGGATCCATTTGCTATATGAAAACACTTTTAAAATGTCAAGGGTCATCACACTATCACAGGTTATAAATATATGGCATGTATAGCTAGACTAATATACACTACGGTAGTCCTAGAATCGACTAAACTATAGCTCCGATACCAATAAAAATGTAACACCCCTAACCCGTAACCGTCTCCAGAATAGGTTAAGAAGTATTACCAGATTTGTAATTCAATTTAGAACTAGAAACATCATAATTCAATCAATAACATTCATTCACATCCATTATGTACTTAAATAATACATATTAAACTTTAATCATACATTCAGGACTAAATTGTAACATATTACAAATTTCAAAAACTTAGAAAATTTTCAATTTTTTAACTATCTCACGCCCGTGTGAACAGGCCGTGTGCTTCACACAGCATTAAACACGCCCGTGTGTCTAGGCCATGGCAAAACAAGGCATACATACTGATTTGTCCACATGGCCACCTGATACGCCCGTGTGCCAAGCTGTGTGAAAATGAGATCGGCTGCTGACTTGGCCACACGGCCAGTCACACGCCTTTGTGTCTAGCCCGTGCTTGAAACTGACTTGGCCACACGGCCTAGCACACGCCCATGTGTGTGTATCCGTGTTGCCTGCTCAGGCTCATTTTGAAATGGCCTTCGAATAACACAGCTGAGACATATGCCCGTGTCCCTACCCGTGTGGGAAAAAATAGGCTATTTACAAAGCCATCTTGCCACCCTAATATCACAAGCATACATAACCACAATTGGCAATTATTTTACAACCTTTTCATATGAAAAATATAACCAATTCATACCTATTTCATCTTTATCAAATCATTCACAATAAAACATATTAATTAATCAACATTCAACACCATATATGCCAAATACCATTCATCAAATTTACCATTTTAAAGACATATCATATAAGCTTTCATACTAAGTCAACCATTTCCAACTCAAGTCATATCGCATAGCTTGATCAAATACCAAAATTCACATCACATTCATTAGTATAAGTAACCATATGATTCAACCTAAAAACTAGCCTATACATGCCATATTTACATCATTTAAATAAGTTCCAAAAGTACCAAAAGCTGCCTGGATAGTGTGATAGTAATCTCTGACTTTAACCGAATCGAGCAAACTTTGGATCTATAAAACACAGAAAAATAAACAGAGTAAGCATTAAGCTTAGTAAGCACGTATAATATAGAATTAAACTTACCAAATGACAATAAGCATTTTAAAAAATTAAAATCCAACCCATTTGTTTTTAATGCCTATTCACATCACCAATCACAAGTTAGTTATCTTATATTCATCTATTCATCAATTCATAAGAATGAAACTAACCACATATACATTTATATAACATCCAAAACAACTCTCAATTCATGTAACTCAAGTATCATTGTATCCATACTAATCATAAATCTCATGTACTCTTATAACATATAATCCATGTAAACCTTATAATCCATGTAACATGTAATTCATGTAAGGTATATTATTCATATAACATGTACTTTATGTTTCATATCAGTATAATGCCCGTTGAACCTTCAAAAATATCGAGGATACTCCGGTGATACACACTAAGTGTATAAATCGAAAATCCATCAATTCATCATCATATACACTCTTTCGAGCCATTATCGGTATGCTCAATTGAGCTAAACGGTAAGCTTCGTAGAGTTGAAACGGTAAACCCCTAAAGACTGAAACGGTAAGCTCTGAAGAGCTGAATGGTAAGCTCATAAGAGTTGAAACGATAAGCTCATATGGGCTACAGTGAATCTGCAACAAATGCTAGAGCTCGACCAAATGGTAATCCTAGTTACATGTCACTTGTATCCTATGACTTTCTACGGTTCAAACGGGACTCATAAATAAATTTGAGCATATAATCAATAGGCATTTCAATTCTATAATTCATATATATACATTCATACAATATTCAATATAGAAATTTCAATTATAAATATAAGTTTGATTCTAATTATACGAAATAACCTCAAGTTGCTCGGATATCAACTATCAACTACTCGTTAATCTTTTACTTCCCCCGATCTAAACTCGAACTCGACTTATTTTGGTCTATATATATTATCAAATTCAACATATTCACTTTCACATTCATTTTGTTTTAAATCCAAAAACATGTAATTAAGGTACTTTACAAACTAACCTTCACATTTTCACATCTTCACAATTTAGTCCCTAATTCATAAAATCACAAAATACACCAAATTTCTTTAAACATAAGCTTAGCTGAATTTTCACATACCTCATACAAGCCCACATATTTCATTTATTTCACATTTTAGTCCCTCAAAAACTTATTTTCACAATTCAGTCTATTTTACTCAATTTTATCAAAAAATCAAAGACAAAATATACTAATCCAAAATATATCTTTTATTTTCCATCAACTAACTTCACAAAACTTACAAAATAAACAATATTATAACTTAAAATCATCATCAAAAACAAAAATTTAAGCATGGGGTTTATAAAACATCAAGAAGCGATCACAAAAACGTAGAAATTATCAAAAGTCTAGCAAATTACATACCTTGATTAATCAAAATAAGTGTCGAACCCTAAAATTTTTTTCTTCTTTTCTTTTCTTATGAATTTCGACAAAAATAAACATGAAATGAGCTAATTTTCATGTTTGGTTTAATTTTAATTAACATAATATGTATTTTACTATTTTAACCTTATTAAAACATTAACATATAACATATAAGCTATGGATATAATTGTCCACTCACCTTTACAATGGTAAAACAACATAATAAGGACTTCCATATTAAAAAACCATAGCTATTTAATACCTTTAAAAAATAGTACTCAACTTTTACGCATTACGCGATTTAGTCCTTTTTACCGAATTAAGCATTTAAATGGTAAAATTTCTTAACGAAATTTTTATACTATCATTCTATCATGCTATAAACCTTAATAAAATAATAAAATAAATATTTTGACTCAGTTAAGTGGTTCCAAAACCATTTTTCCGATTTGACCTAAAAATGGGTTGTTACAACTCTCCCCCTTAGGGATTTTCGTCCCCGAAAATCTTACTGGTAAAAAGGTTAGGATACTATTTTTGCATAGCTTCCTCGGGTTCCCACGTAGCTTCCTCTATCCCATATTTATGCCAAAGAACCTTCACAAATGCTATACGTTTATTTCTCAATTCTTTGATTTCTCGAGCCGGAATTTTGATTGATTCTTCACTATACGACAAATCAGATTGTATTTCTACATCAACAGGAGAAATCACATGTGACGGATTCGATCTATATTGACGTAGCATCGAAACATGAAAAACAATTTCATACGACCCAACGAATCGCGGGCTTAACTTTCCTTTATGTACAAAATGGAGAATTTTCTTCCATGGTGACACTTTCAAGAATACACGATCTCCGACCTGAAACTCTATTTCTTTACGTTTCAAATTCGCGTATGATTTTTGTCGATCTGAGGTTGCTTTTAAACTGTCGCGAATCATTTTCACTTTTTCTTCTATTTCTCTAATCAATTCAACCTCGTGAATCTTTTTCTCACTTAATTCAGTCAAGTATAACGGTGTTCGACATTTACGACCGTATAAAGCTTCGTATGGTGACATCTTTATACTGGTTTGGAAACTGTTGTTATAAGCAAATTCAATCAAAGGTAAGTATTTCTCCTAGCTACCTTCAAACTCGAGAATGCAACAATGCAACATATCCCCAAGTATCTGTATAATTCCTTCGAATTGACAGTCCATCCGGGGATGAAATGCTGTGCTGAAATTTAATTTTGTTCTAAGAGGTTCTTGTGATTTCTTCTAGAATCTGGAAGTAAATCTCGGGCCTCTATCGGAGATAATAGACAGTGGTACACCATGCAATCGTACAATTTCAGACAAGTACAATTCAACTAATCTATCCAAAGAGTAATTCGTACGTACCGGTATGACATGAGCAGATTTCGTTAGTCTACCTACGATAACCCAAATTGCGTCTTTCTTTTTTGGAGTTAGGGGCAATCCTGATACAAAATCTATTGTAACTCTATCCCATTTCCATTCCAGAATCATCACTAGCTGTAATAAACCTGACGGTACTTGATGTTCAACTTTTACTTGTTGACAGATTAAAAATTTTGATACAAACTCCAATATATCTCGTTTCATTCTCGACCACCAGTACAACTATTTTAGATCGTGTGTAGATAACGTACTTTATATTATGCAATTAGTAATCGATGTTGAATGAGTTGTGTAATTAATGTTACAAATATGTCCAAAGAGTCTTGATATGGTAAATTCCCGGTTGAACTCTAGGAATATTAGGATACCGAGGTCATGACGTTGGGGTATATGTGAGCCAGTGTAAGACCATGTTTGGAACATGGCATCGACATTGTTATGAAAGCTAGTGTAAGACTATGTTTAGGACATGACATCGGCATCTTACCCTTTTGCGTAAGGCTTCTTGGGTATCCTTTAATATTCCAACCAGTTCAACGGGTAAATTAAAGATTTTATCAAGATAAGAAAAGTTATGATTATGTTCGAAGTGGTACAGGTACCTATACGAAACTCATGAGAAATGAGCATCGGTTTATATTATATGAATAGTGAGGATGAAAATGAGGAAGTTATGCCTATGATCATATGAAAATTTTATGTAAGTTTATAATATATTGTGCATGTAATAGTGCATGATTGATGTTATTACTTATTTACATGCAAACTTACTAAGCTTTATGCTTACTCCCTTTCCTTTCCATTTTCTTATAGCATCGCCAAGCTAACTCAGGGATCAAAGGATGTGGAGGCTCGATCACACTATCAATCAGAATATTTGGTATAGTTAGATTTATCATTTTGAGTATGGCATGTACAGGAACTTGGTCTTTTTGCTAAGTGTCATATTGTTTTAGCCAAATATGTTGCCTAGTCATGAAGGTTGATTCATTTTGTATAAGGCCATGGATGATGGCTAATATTTATTATTGCTAAATGCATTTGATGAGGATTTCCATTGATGTAGTTATTGCATGGTTTGTATTGATAAGTATGAGATGTTGTATGTGATAGTAAATAGCTTAGAATCGATGTGTGGATGTTTGGTTATGGTTGTTTTGGTTATTATTTTATGTTAGGATTGAAAATGTTTGATGTGGTGCAGGTTGGTGCAAGTAAGGGTGGCAAAAAGGCTTGGTAGATAGCTTTGTTTTTGTCCACATGGGAAGACACATGGGCATGTGTCTAGGCCGTGTATGACACACGGTCTGCCCCATGCGCTTGTAGTCAGGCCGTGTGTCCCCTACATCTAAATTTGGAAAAATAGAATGCCAGTAGTAACCACACGGGCAGAGACACAGCCGTGTGTCTCAATCGTGTGGTGGACACGGCCATAGCACATGGGTATGTACCCAGGCCGTGTGAAGTCTGTACCTTAAATGCGAAATTAAATTCATCACACGGCCTAGCACACGGGCGTGTGCCTTGGCCGTGTCCCCTAAATGGTTGATGACGTCAGAAATAGAATGTCAATGTTTTAATACAAATGCTGAGACACGGGTGTGTCGTAGCCGTGTGAGGGACAAGGGCCTTGGACACGGGCGTGTGCCAGGCTGTGTGAAAACCCCTATAGGTTATAATTGTGAAATAAATCTACACGAGCATTCAACGTGGCCAAGTTAAGAGGATACACAGACGTGTTGTCCTTCCACACGGGTGTGTGCCCCTGGTTGCATTGAAATTTTTTCAAAGTTTTCAAAAGTGTTCGGTTTATTCCCGAACCATTTCCAAAGCGTGTTTTAGGCCTTGTAGGCCTATATTAGGGACGTTAAGAGGAAGTTTGAAAGTTTTAAATTTGAGCGAAATTTTATGGCCTAAAAATGTTTATATGCATGTGTTTAAGTCCAATAACGCCTCGTACCCATCCCGGCGTAGGATACGGGTAAGGGGTGTTTCACATTAGGCTATTGATTTTTTTTTTTTAAGTTTGGTTAGTAAGCTCCAAGTTATAATTTAACGATTGGTACAATGTATCAGTACCCATCGACAAGTAGAAAAACATACATTAGATCCAAGTAAGGGTTATTGGTGTAGGGTTACGAGGTAGAAAAACACCCCTATCCCGTATCCATTACCGGAGTAGGGTTACGAGGTATTACCGATAAATACATATTATTTAACATACATAACTCATACATTTATGCATTCATACTCAAATACCATTTAGTCACAAACACATTGTCCCTTATAAGGGCCTATGAGGCATTAAACATGCTTTAAAAGTGATTCAGGACTAAACCGATAACATATGAAAATTTTGGAAACTTAAAAAAAATTTCAACCATACAGGGGTCACACGCCAATGTGATCAGGCCGTGTGCCTCACACAACTCCAAACATGCCCGTGTCTTAGGCCGTGTGGAAACAACGCATACATATTGACTTGTATCACACGGCTGAGGACACGCCCATGTGCCAGGCCGTGTGAAAACTAGAGGGTATACTGACTTGGCCACACGGCCGACCACACGCCCATATGTCTAGGCTGTGTAACTCACTGACTTGATTTTTAAGCATCATCAAGGGACACACGGCCGTATACCGTGACCGCGTGTTGCACACGGCTGAGACACACGCCCATGTCTCTGTCCGTATGGACAAAAATAGGCTATTGGTAAGGCCCATTTTCCACCCCAACTTTAGTGTACCTATACAAGGCAAAATGTAAAATTTACATACACAAAGGGCAGCCAAAATCAATCCCAGTTCATGCACAATTCATGCTATTACAAATACAACCATTTCACTTACTTAAATATATATCAAAACAACATGATCTTTAACCTTAATTTATACAATATGTATATATATACCAACTTAATATTCACAACCGAAAACCATCCTCAACTCAATCAATTCATTCACTGTATTACATACCATTTAACTACCAATTTGACATGTAAATTCTTGCCACAATAAGACTTTTCTCAAGCTTTCATCCACCATAATTCAAATAACCATTTTAACTTCCGTAATGTCTTGGTTACAACCATACCAAAGCAAACCATCTCACAAGCCATTATAAACATCTTACAAAAGTCATTAATAACCATTTCTAATAGCCAAACACATATCAATATTAACATCATTTACAAGCGAAATCTCATGGCTATAGTCACAACCAAAATACCACATTTAGCCTATACATGCCATATACCATAAATGTATAATTCAAAAGTACCAAATTAGGTGTTTGATAGTGCGATGATGTTCCCGACGACTCCTGGATCCGAGCTAGCCTTGATTCACTATAAAACATAGAAAAATAACACGAAGTAAGCTTCACAGCTTAGTGATAAACATGCTAATTTGCATATTTTTTGTGTTTGATTTGGTTTATCATTAAATTGAACCCTGCTAATTAAGTGTTTTTATGATCTAATCTTGTCAGGGATGCAATCGGTCAAAAACAAGCTAAAAAGGGCCAAATTGAAAAACAATCATTAAATTGGGGCCAAATAAAAAAGATGGAGAAAGCCAAGGAGTTATTGAATTTTGTTGACTTTGTAAAAAGCCAAAAATAGGAAGATATTAATTTATTTTTATTTTTATTTTATTTTAATTTATTAAATTAGTTAGGCTAGTTTTAGTAAACCCCATGTATATAAATAGGGGTATTTTGTTCTTTGAAAATCATCCACTACTTTTGTATTCCTACTTCACATTGGAATTTGATTATTCTCTCTTTTTCTATTTCCATTTGGAATTGAATTATTTTCTTCCATTTGGAATTGAATTATTTTCTTTTCTCTTTCAATTTGACGTGGGAATTTTGTCCACCTTATTTCAATTTCTTTGTTTTTTCTAAATTTGTCCAATTGCTTTCCAAGCCCTTTTATCCCCCAATTTCCTCCATTATCATACAAATTCAATCACCTTCCACAACTTACTAGCATGAATATATTCATGCTTCACTAAATTTCATCTTAGCTCTAGGCCGGTGTTCTTTTCGGTCGAGAATCGTGAGATACGAATTCATGCTAAATTCCATCCAATCAGTATTCATTCTTTTCCTAAGTATCGGGATTGACAACTCATCCCTTAAGTTTAACTCGATTACAAGTCAAAAAATGCACGTTGGGTTGGAGGAACGAGTCAGCCGTGCTGTATTCGGATCTCCAAGAACAAATCAAGGAAGAAGTGATCGGATTTAAACGACCTACGCGGTTGAGGCCATTAATTTGAGTTGGGTTCTTCAGAACACAAGGCTGCCGGAATCTTGAATCGGGAACGCGTGTATCTCAATTAGATAATCGGTAAGGGTTGGTTTGCAGGTCATACCAAAACTAGCTACTAGAGGAGGAATTGGTAGTTAAAACCTTCTTAACTGCTATAACCAGCTTATCGTTTGGAGGAAAAGACTAATTTTCGAGGATCGATTCTTGATACGAAATTTACCGAGTCTAAAGCTAAGGCTTATTTTATCTATTGCAAAATTTTGAATTTATTTTCTAATTTATTTAATTAATTATTTATGTTGTTTCATTTATCTCATTTCTAAACACTTCAAAAACCCCCGATTTACTTTTATTTCTAATTTTTACATGTACGATTGGAGTCATGAGCACGACTATTGCCACGACCTTCGACACGACAAACAATCTGATCATAAGCTATACATGGAAGTTGATTATAACATCCAATCCTTGTGGACTCGACTCTACTACCAATCTTACTACTAATTAGAGTTATTTTGTAAAAATTATTTTTGGTGATTTTGACGCCCATCACTTGGTAAGCTCGTATATGAATAACTTAGTTCATCGAATAAATGCAAATCAATCAATTACACATGAAAAAACCATATACATATTAACTACAAACCTTTCTCATGTCTCAAAACATGATCAAATACAAACTCATCGAACTTTCACTATTTAATACTCGAATAGGTTCTGCACATACCTGTATCACCTCGTACTAATAACCTCTTTCTCAACCAAATCATTCGTTTACCCATTGAACCATTCGGAATAGAAATCGGATACTTAGGATTCTAGTACGATAAGTACCTATACCATGGCCCATAGCCAAATCAAGGTAACTTATCCGAAGAACTATTATTATGGCCCAAAGCCAAATCACCCGATATGCATGCCCCGAAGCCAAATCGGTAAAATACGCACCCGAAGTGCTAATATCATGGCCCAAAGCCAACTCAATGTATCACTTACTAACATATCAATAGTATCCAAAACTATTCTTAAGGTTCAACCGGGCTTTCACACTTTTCATTTCTATCATCGAATACATTCGTATAGTCGTTTTCACAATTCATACATTATCCATAATCCTGTTTTAACAATTTATGCAATATTAAAGCATTTTAACAAACATTTATAATGTAATCATCATATACGAACTTACCTCGTATTCAGAATTGACGGATCAGGTTGACTACTCGATAACCTAGTCTTTCCCCCGATCTAAATCCAAATTCTTTCTTTCTTGATCTATATGTATTCAAAATTAACTTATTTATTCATCTACTCATTCAATTAATCCAAAAATACACATTTTGGCATTTTTACACATTAGCCCCTAAACTTTTGCATTTAATCAATTTAGTCCCTATTTCACAAATACACAAAATTCACAAAATTCAACAAAACTCATGCTTGGCCAAATTATATATAGGTCCTTAGCAGCCCAAAACTTTCATTTATTTCACATTTCAACCACACAATTTGCACATTTCTCAATTTAATCCTTATTATGCATTTTCATCAAAAAATCACTTAACAAAACATGTAAAACTATCATCTAGCTTTCATATTTCAACATTAAACATCAAAGAACACATAGATTCAACAATGGTGACTCCCAAAATCTTTAACAGTTTCGAAATCTAAGGTACAGGTTAGCTAGAATACGAAGCAACAATCTTAAAAACATAAAAATCATCAAAAACCGAGCTCAAAACACTTACCAATTAAGCTATGAAGATGTCGAACCCTAATATGCATAAAAATGGTGTTTTTCACCTCGGAATTTCGGCAATGGCAAAAAGAATGAACAGAAATCATGTTTTATTATATTTTTATTAACTTAATTACATAATTACTTATTTACCCTTAATGAATAAACATAAAAATTTATAATGCATGTCCATTAACACTACCAATGGTCTAATATTATCACAAGGACTTTTAATTTAATTAATCATAGCAATTAAGCACTTTAAACAAATAGTATGCAACTTTTGCATTTTACGCGACTTAATCCTTTTTATCAAATTAACCAACCAATCAATAAAATTAGCTCATAAAATTTTCACATATATGAAATAACATGCTGTAAATATCGAAAATAATATTAAACTAATTTTTCAACATCGGATTTGTGGTTTCGAAACCACTGTTCTAATTTAGTTAAAACTGAGCTATTACACAATACTTGACAAATTTAACTATGACTAAGAAGCAAGTCCATATGTATAATAAAATTTATTATTTATAAAATAAACTAAAAAAATTGAATCTGGTTTAAGTATTGTTTGTGAGTTTTAAAATATATATTTTATTTATAAAAGTATTATTTTAATAAATAAATAAATTTCACCAAAAATGTGTACTTTTTATAATTTATATGTATTTTTATCAAAATGAACTTTTAATTTTTTTAAAGTTTTTGAATTTTGAATTATAAAGAAGTAAAACTAAATTGACATTCTGTGAAAACTTGAAGGTTAAATTTATTGATTTTTTTAGAATTAGGACTAAATTTATAGATTTCATAAACTTTGAATGATTAAATTTATTATTATGCCAAGTCGAACTAAGATAAGTTAGTAGCCTTTAACAAGTTCAATACTACTTAAAGTAAACATGAGTCTCCGATTTAAACTAAATCTGATTAACAGCTTATCTTTACAATGATAGCATGTTTGGTTGGTCGTAATACCTATGTATTATAGCTCAATTCAGCGGACCCATTATGAAACCATTGTTTGGTTGGGTGTAATAAGCTATTATAGCCCTATTCCATACAGCTTATTCAGGGCAAAAATGTTGTTTAGCATTCAGTGGTCTCCCCACAGAATGACGATTCAGGGAATGGGTGGGTAAGAAATTAGCTAAAGCTTTCAATTTTACCCTCACCATTATCCTTTCTTTTTGGCATCTGAAATATTTTCCTTTCTTTTTCATGCTTCTTCCATCCACTGTAATATCAACAAATTCCCAATTTATCAATTTAAACCTTTTTTTAATCCCATTTCCTCCAAACCCAATCTGTATTTTCTCTTCTTATTCAACTCTTTCTATCTTCAATATATTGCCACCCCACTTGCAGCTAACTAGAATCTTTCCTTCACCAAACGACTCTTCCTTTGAAACCTGAAAATCCCTTCTTTTTTTTTTTTTGGCTTAAACAAGTTTCGATTTTTTTATTAATTATTGATTTATTCTTATTGATAAAATTGGCACCTGAATCCTTAATTTTCAGTTGACCTACTTTCATTTATTCAACAAATTCCTTATCTTTCATGTTTTTTAATCAAAATTTGAAGAACCAATTAAAGTTTTTACCCAAAACCAATCACTACTCAGCTCCTATTATCTCCACCTGTTCAAACCCCCAAGCTTTCAAAGCTTTTGGATTCCTCAAAAATGGTAGTTTTGGTCACGTGGGATCGTTAAGGGAAGAAAATGAAGATGTGGGGAATGATCAAAAGATGGTTTTGGTGAAAAGGGGTATTTTGGTGGCAATGGTTTGTGGTGTATTGGTGTTTCGATGCAAAAGAGTTTTTGCTGTAGATGGAGTGGCTAATACTGGTTATGGAGTTATTGGGCAGTGCATATTGTTGTTGACGAATGCTTGGCCTAAGGCATCTATGATTCTTAAAGTGTTTAAGGAACAAGGTCTGGTTTTGACAGCTCTTTTGTGTCTTTCAGCTTTCTTCTCGATGGCAGAGACTGCTATAACTACATTATGGCCTTGGAAGGTAATGATTTCTTTGACCCTGGGTTTGATAGCTTTTATACTTATAAATGCATATTTGTTTTTATGGAAATCAACATGAATAGGATAGGGATTGTTGCAAGTTGAAAAGAATGTAAACGCTTTAGTCAGTTTATAAATACCGTATTATGTTACCAACTCTTTATGCCTGTGTTTGACACATATCTGGACACAAATATGTAGTATCATCGTCCAAATATATGGAAAAAATTCGAAAAAAATGAGTATACCTGTGTAAGACACGTACTTATATCCAATGCTCACTTATCTTAGCATCATAGATTTTGTCTTTTGATTTTCATTTTTGTGACTGCCATGCAGATTTCTTGTTGACTTGAGATATTTGGCTTAAGTTAATATAAGATTAAATTTTGGTTTGCCATGTGAATATTCTATATGAACTCCATTTCTTATTATTAGTTTATCATGGTTGAATTTGGATGGTAATCATCTCTTTTAGATATGAGCTTAATCATTGTAACTTATAAAAAGAAGCAAGCTATTAATAGTGAGAAACAGAGGAAGAAAGATAGATGGAAGCACCTTAGAGTGAAAAGGGAGAAGAAAGGTGAGTGAAAGAAGGAAAACAAAGAAAGAGAATAATAGAGAAAAATAATTTATAGAATAAGCTAGAGAACAACTTAGAAGTATTTACTATTTCAACTATTAAACCTAAGTCTACATTGATTAAGTAGTATTGCATTTTGGTCAAGCCATCAGGCAAGCCTTTTGAAGTAGTATTGATTAAGTAGTATTGCATTTTAATTAAGTATTATTGTATTTTTGGATGGTTTATGTGATGAAAAAGCTATATTAGAACTGGATTGTAGAACTATATTTTTTTTTATGGTTTACGTTAGATTCGTGCTTGAGACATCTTATGGAGGTCAAGGATCAAAGTCTCGTAATGTTTGAGTTCAGTTAGGTTTTCATTTCAATTTCCCTTTTTAGTAGAACTTGTCTGGAGGTAGCATGGAATTTATTCTTTGATTTCTTTTTCCCTTTGCTGCTCAGAGTCATCTGTGACTGCATTTTGTTTTATTTTGTTGTTGGCACCTGTGTTCAAGTCTTATATTTTACACTTCCATTGGCATATTTTTGGTGAATCCATTATTCACCAGGCCAAGGTTCAGTTGTTAAGAAAGATATTAAATTTTCAACTAAAATTTTTTAGGCCAAATTTCTCTCCTCTCACCCTTTTCTCTCTCTTATTTTCCTGGTATTATAGTTTATTTTCTTGAATTTTACATTGTTTTAATGTTGTATATGGAAATGATTTAATAACGATTGCTGCAAGAGGAGGGATGGAGACTTTGAAGCCTGCTTTATAGAGGTTATACATGACAAGGGCTTCTGCATATAGAGATGCTCTTAAGAGTTTCATAGAAGGATATGAAGAAGGTATCCAGCAGATCATGGATAAAAAGGAAGATTCTTCTAAAGCACATCAAGAAGGCAATACGAATAAAAATTCAACTTGATGGCTGATAAGTGCATAATCGGAGATGCATGTGAGTACTTCTCCAGCATACCTATTGTAAATACAAGTTTAGAGATTTGGTGGAGCTAGGTTGGCATGAAATCACAAGAATGATACATGTCTTGAGAATTTTCTTGTATTGAGAAAGTGACCTTTAGAAACTACAAATATAATGGGAATCTCCATTAACAATGGTGAAGCTATTTCCTTCTTGTCATTTGATGTTTATTAATTTTTGTTGTAGCTTAATATTCAACGTGCTTGAGCTTGGAGAATGTAAAAGAACCTGTAACACCCCTAACCCCAAACCCCAAACCGTCGCCAGAACAGGACTACGAGGCATTACCGGATATATCAGACAACTTATGGATATTTTACAATTATTATAACATTCATAGTATAATTGAAGAATTATGTCCCTATAATGGACTTTCGAAGCCCAACCCAAGTATTAAAGTGGAATGGAACGGGACTTGTTCGAGTATTCAGAGATTTTTTTATTTTTTTATTTTTACAAAAATTTCGACAGCATTTCTTCTTAATTTTTACATAAAACCCCCGTCAAATTCAAACAAAAAACCAAACTAATCCAAAACCAATGGCACGATCAAAAACAATTTAAACCTAAATATATCTAAATCATAATCAATTCATTAACATAGTCATTTAATAACTAAACATTCATAATATTAATCCAAATTAACTAATAACTTCATTCATTTTTCATTCCAACTTAATACCAAATTATATAATATAATATTTACCATTTTATCAAACTAATAACAAAATGTGGTATACCATTCTTATAACCAACATTACAAGTATATCTATATAACTTATACAACACCTAGTACATGCCACTTTCAATTAAGAAAAAAACGTCACCCAAAATTTCTTTGAGTCGGGATCGTTCGATGTTGGACCGGGTACTAGACTCCTATTAACTGCATGACGGAAACAACCACACACTGAGTATTCCGTACCCAGTGGTATTACCATAATTCAAATTATAATAGCAATAAAGAATTTTAATTACCAAACATGTAACTATCTAATTCACAAATATCAATTCATTCTTAAACTTTCATTAATTAATAATAACAATACAATTTTTATCTATTCTTCAGTTTCCATCACATATTACATGTAACAATTTCAATCACTACATGAACATTAAGTTCATGCCTTTCATTTTCAATCTCAATTTCAATCCACTATTCAACTTTTTCGTTTCTTTCAATATTTCAATAATATAATCAATCAATTTATTTTAAATTTCTCATTTTAGATATTCACCCTATTAACAAATCCGGACTTTGACAAATACACGGATTCCAACCCAACACACCAGTATGGCACATTGTGCCTAAAACGATACATAGTACCTGATCAGTATACGACACATAAAGTGCCTAAAATGACACACGAGGTGCCTGATATGACACACGAGGTGCCTGAAATACAACACATAAAGTGCCTGATCAGTAAAGCCGGTAAATTCCCGTACACTTCCAGATCCTATGGCATGCCAATTATATTCGACTTAGCCCGACTAATTAATAGGGTATTTCAATTCTCAATTCACTTTCATTTCCATTCCAAGATTACTTTTCAATTAAAATTTTCACATTCAAATCAATTTACAATTCAATTATACATACACATTTACCATTCAATTCAATTATCATTCAACTCAAATATCAATACTTACCTTATAATTCACTTATTAAATATAGAATTGATATAAAACATTTAATAAAAAGTAATTTGAATTATAGTAATACAAACCGTGAATTTCTCGTTTAATCCTCGATAGCTTTCTCCTTTCCTTTGTGCTACCGATGTCTTGGGTTCTTTGTTAACTATGAAAATAATAATAATTTATAATCATCAATATAACACAATTCAATTTAATCCATGAGCCTAAACATGCAAATTTAACCATTTTTATACATATAATTCCACTATTTACTTTTATGTTCATTCAAAGCTGTCTACTTGAGTCATTGTTACTAAATCATTTATATCTTGATCTAGGAAACTCCAAATTAAGATCCACTAATTTTCCCTGAAACTATACTCACATATCTTCTTACCATAAAATTTTTATAATTTTTGGTTTAGCCAATAAGTACAGTTTATTCTTTAAAGTTTCCCCTGTTCTGCTGTCAAACAGTTCTGACCATTTTTCACTAAAAACCGATTATCTCCTTGTACAAGATTCTAACGATGTTCCCGTTTAATTATATTGAAAATAGGTTCAATAAGGATTTTAAACATATAAATTCCAACCTATAATTAGTTTTATACAATTTTTAATGATTTTTCAAAGTTAGAACAGGGGAATCCGAATTCATTCTGACCTTGTCTCACAAAACTTATAATATCTCATGATCTACAATTCCGTTGCTTACACCGTTTCTTCTATAAGAAACTAGACTCAATAAGATTTAATTCCATATTTTTTCATTATCGAGTTCGATTTATTCATTTTTTTGTGAATTTTCAAAATCAGAACACTACCACTGCCCAAAACTGTTTTGTGAAAAATGTTAATAACCAAATTTACAACACCAATTCACACTTTATTTCTATTCAAATTTCATTTAAACTCAATTTAGCTATTAAATTTTCAACATATTTTCCTGATTTCAAATTTTTCTCAATTTAGTCCCTAAAACACATAACTTATAGTTTACTTTACATTTCAATCTCTATTCTAACTTAATTTCATTCAATTAAACCCCTATTTCATCATTTTGTTCAACATGAACTTTGTTTAAAAACTTAAAAACTTCTAAACTACTAACTTAATTCTATCAAAAACTTGTTTTAATACTTTTAGAACATCAAAATTAAGAGAAAATGACATGATTGAACTTACCAATTAAACTCCAAGCTTCAAAAACCTTATTTCCCCTTTTCTCTCTTTTATTTTCTTCTTTCCTTCCCCTGCTCGAATGTTTTCTGTTCTCTTTTCTCTATTCTTTTTGTTTCTTTTCTTTACTCTGTTTCTTTTATTCACTTTAGTTACTAATAATATATAATAATAATTTATTTATTTATTTATTTATTTTAACCATCCACTTGTCAAAATTATACTATATAACCAAGTAAAAATCTTAGATTTTTACTCCTTTTGCCGCCTCATCTTCCCAAATAGGCTTAATTCCCTATTTGGTTCTTATTATTTCCTACTAATTTATAATTAAACTTTTACTCCTTATTCAATTTAGTCATTTTTACTAATTACTCTAAATTTAGCTAAATTCACCTAATTTAAACCTAATTAAACACATCGCTAAACTCATAAATATTTCTAGTAATTATTTCGAACTTGATTTACTAAGACGGAGGCCCGTTAATGTACTTTTTCGATGCCTGTGAATTTTGGGTCATTACAGAACCTTAATGCTTTATGTCTTTGTTAAGTGCAACTGAAGAATTACTTAGATATATGCTGCCAGCTGCTTGATGATCTAGTCTTGTCGAAACCATTTTTAAAAAAAAAAAGGGTCGGCTTGATTTTGGAAATAAAAACAAAAAAAACGAGAGTTGCCACCAATCTTTTTTGTTTAGGTGTGATTGGATCACCTAGAAATTTGGGTCATTTTAATAAAACATTTCTATTTACTAAAACAACGATTTTGGTCTACGAAATTTGAGAAAACGGGTTCAGGAGTCGGTTACGTACGAGGAAGGATTAACACCCTTGTAACGCCCAAAATTGGTAGCTAATTGATTAATTAATGTCTTAATCTCGAAATTTAAAAAACTCGAAAAAGAATTTAGAATATGATCCCTCTTTTTATTAATGTTAATTTTGCAAAGATGTTTAGAAAAATCGAAGCAGATGGTAAAAACCTTCTCGTCCCGAAGCAATAAAATGTCACATCCAACACGTTAGGACACAACACTTTAAACCCTTGAGAGTAAGCCGGTCTTTGGATTTTCAAAACTCATGCACCTTAATTTTAAAAGTTTATTCGATTATTTGGGTTGAACGAAAAATCGAAACCCAGCACATTAGGGCACGGTCTCTCGAATCCACTCAAAAAATGGAATATTGTCTTTATTTTTAAAGAATTATTTTTTATAAATTTTGGTGAAAGTTGATGAAATATATTTTAAAATAATATGCTAGTAGATTATTTAATTATACCTAAAAAGAAATCATTTCAAACATGAAGAGGGCCATATGTGACTAATGAGGATAGTGCAACATACATTTGAAATAACAATAGCGTAGTATGCATAATAAAATATAACATATATAGCCTTAATATTAATAAATCGAAAAGTTAATATGCATGAATGATAATTTTATAACAACGTAAATAATAATGATAACAATAATAATAACAATAATAAATCTAAATTTTGAGGGTGCATGAAAAGTAGTAAATAGATAAATAAAAAAAGGAAGTAAAATGACAACGGTAAGGGCAAAAATAAGATAAATAAGCTAACTTAAAAAAAGTGAGCAAATGAATAAATAAAAGCTAATACAAATTGATTTAGAAAGAAATCAATTAATTAAATAAATAAAATATTAAACAATACATTAAATAAAATTATCTTTAAAATAAATAACCAAATAAACAAAAGGGATAAAATAAATAAAGAGAGTCCAAATCTTGAGAGAATAAAGACTTGATTGTAGTTAAAATGAAATTTAGGGTCCAGAATTAAAATAAAATAAATGCCAGGATATAAAAGATTAAATTAGAACCTAAATAAAACTTCAGGTAAGCATTTGAAATAACAAAAATGGAACAAGGAACCAATTCGCAATACGTTGAAAATTTCAGGGAGCAAAAGAACAAATGTCCCAGGCAACTATGCGCAGCGTTTTATCTGGCAAGGCGACGGGTTAAAATAAAAATGAAACAAAATTAAAGGGGAAAATTGGTAAGAAGAAAAAGAAGAAAAAAAAACCACATTAAAACAACCTCAAAAGCAGAAGAACCAAGGGTGCAAATAGACCCTTGGTCCAAAACACGCGATCCTGCTGCAGGCTGGTCGGGTAATCGGGTTTGGCTCCAATACTGTGCCATTTTGAAGCATTTTGGGACTGGATGAAACGGTGTCGTTTCATGGTTATCATAAGAACCCAAAATTTTTCTAAACCCTCATTTGAAACCCTAATTCTAAAAAAAACTTTAAAGTTATTCCATTCCTCTCTCTGCTTGGCCGACTCAAAGTCCTCATCGGCATCCCATGTGCCTCCACCCATCCTGGTCCATGGCTCAGGAACAATTGACAACGAGAGGCATCCCTTGGCCCTATATCTACACCGAAGAGATGGCCTCCAATGGTCGAAAACTCAGTAGGTTCCCTTGCTCCTCTCCTTTTATTTGTTTTTGAAAAGAATCTTAAGAGGAAAATAAAAATCAGCAGAATATGAATCGTAAATCACCTTTCAAAACTGATTTTCTTTTTTTGATTTCTTTTTTCGTGTTTAATATAATGCCTTTCTTTTTTTTCCAAAAAAAAAAACCCTTTTCTACATTCGAAATGTGATCTTTATAGCCAATTTACAAAATTTTTTAATCTATTCTATTGTTTGTTGTGTGTTTGCTTCATCTTTGCAGGGTAGTTGACGATGGTGGAGCAGGTGGCTAACAGAAGAGTGGCTATAGATGGTGGAAAAGGTCAAAAGACCTAGGTGCAGTGGGGCTAGGGTTTGTTCTCCTTTTTTTCGATTTGGGCTATTAGGGTTAGTTTGGGTTTGGGTTAATATTGGGTTTAGTCATGTGGGTTGTTGTTTTGGGCTTTGGGTTTAGGTGTTTGGGCTGCTTTGGGTTTTTATTATCTGGTCTTATTCATTTAATTATTGGGCCGGGCAAATTGGTCTTATAACAGCTGCCCTTCTTTGCTTGTTGTCGTGTAACGAGAACAGAGCAAAGACTTTTAAGAGAGACCAAATTTGCCCGGTCTCACCGAGTCTTGACTTTTTTGGTGCTTCTCCTCTTCAGGTTGCCTTGTTCCAGTCCACTGCGTCTTGTTGCTTCGATCCATTCCACCACAACTTCAGAGAAATAAGGTTTAGTTTTCAACCTGCTCCACTACAACTTCAGGGAGATAAGATTCGCCATTTTTAGTCTGATTCGCTGTAACTTCAAGAAGGTAAGACTTGTGACTTCAACCTGCTCCACTGCAACTTCAGAGAGATAAGGTTTGTTATGATCTGCTCTACTACAACTTCAGAGAGATAAGATTCGCCATTTTTAGTTTGTTCCGCTGCAACTTCAGGGAGATAAGACTTGTGACTTCAACCTGTTCCACTGTAACTTTAGAGAGATAAGATCTGCTCTACTCCAACTCCAGAGAGATAAGATTCGCCATTTTTAGTCTGCTCCGCTGCAACTTTAGGGAGATAAGACTTGTGACTTCAGCCTGCTCCACTGCAATTTCAGAGAAATAAGGTTTGCTATCTTCAATCTGCTCCACTGTAACTTTAGGGAGATAGGACTCGTAACTTCATCCTGCCCCACTGTAACATCGGATAAGGTTTTATAGCTTCAATCTGCTCCGTTGCAACTTCAAGGAGATAAGAATTGTTGATTTCAACCTACTCCACAGCTGCTCAAGGAGATAGCACGGTGGCTTAAATCTGCTCCACTACTGCTTAGAGAGACGAGATTTTCAATTCTTAGTCTGCTTTCTTGTTACCTTAGGAAGATAAGACTTCAATCTTCAACCTGCTCTTTTGCAACCTCAGAGAGATAAGGCTGGTTGCTAAAACCTGCTCCCCTGCTACCTTAGGAAGATAAGATTCACCATCTTTGATCTGCTCCACTACTGCTTAGAGAGATAAGATCTTCAATCTTCAGCCTGCTTCCTTGCTACCTCAGGAAGATAAGACTATAATCTTTAACCTGCTCTCTTGCTACCTCAAAGAGATAAGGCTGGTCGCTAAAACCTGCTCCCCTGCTACCTCGGGAAGATAAGATTCCCAACTTCGATCTGCTCCACTACTACTTAGGGAGATAAGATCTTCAATCTTCAGTCTGCTTCTTCGCTACCTCAGAAAGATAAGACTACAATCTTCAACCTGCTCTCTTACAACCTCAGAGAGATAAGGTTGTGAATTCACCGACGTTACTACACCATCCTCTAGAGACCTGATCTGTAGAATCAATTTCATGTATCTATGCTTATGTCAAATAATTAGGATGCTATGAATTAAATGCTCCTAACTAGATGTGTTATGAATGATATATGAATGCAGAAATGAAAATGATCCTTTTTAAAAGGCTTAAGGTATCAATGTTTATTGTTCATCAGGGCCTTATCAATGACGTATTATTCGGTCTTTTTATTCAGTTGGTATCCTTGGCAGAAAAATCGGAGAATAAACACAATTTGGGACTATTCTTTCCGATGTTTCCAATTTTTGAATTTGGGTTAGTTTTAAATAATTGGTCCCGTTTCAGGTCCTTGCACTATTTAGAAGTGTTTCAGAGTGATATGCAGAACTCCTTTTTTGAATATCATTAGTCCGTATATCATCATTTCAATAAAAAATGTTTGAAAAAGATTATCACAATGGATGAGATGAAATTTTATTGAAGGCAAAGCTCGAAATGAATAAGATAATCAAGAAAGTAAATTTTGCTAAGATACAAAATAGATAAAATGAAAATAGGTGCCCCAGATATCATAGTATGAGCTTCTCTGCACAGAACTTCTTGAGGACTCTTTGAACTTGATATGTGTTTAGAAGACAAAGAGTACTTTGTTGATGCCCCAAGATGTCGCATCCCTCTTTCTTGTTGATTCAGAGAAGACAAGACTACCACATGCCCTATCTTCGATCAAAATTTGAATTGCCCATTCTTGGGTTTTCAACTTAAAACCCTTTTGGTCTCAGAGCGCCCTTTGCGGGTTTTTGCCTTAGCCTCTCTCTCTTTTTTTTTTTGTATCAGAGCACCTTTTGTGGGTTTTCGCCTTGGCTTCTCCCTCCTTAGGTGAAATATTTTTTGACGGAATTCGAATTTATAGGATTGGGCAAGTTTTTACCATCCATTTCGGCTAAAATCAATGCTCCTCCAGAAAAGGCTTTCTCCACCACATAAGGTCCTTCCCAGTTTGGCATCCATTTTCCTTTGAAATCTTTTTGTATGGAAAGTATTTTTTTTCAAAACCAGATCCCCCTCATGGAATTTTCTAAAGAGCATCTTTTTATTATAGGCTCACATCATCTGCTTTTGGTACATCTGTCCATGACGGATAGCCCTTAACCTCTTTTCTTCAATCAAGTTCAACTAATAGTATCGAGACTGGATCCACTCTGTTTCACCTAATTTTAACTCTGACAACACTCGAAGAGACGGGATCTCGACTTCGATAGGCAAAATCGCTTCCATTCAATAGACCAAAGAGAAAGGTGTTGCCCCGGTAGAAGTTTTGATTGATGTTCGGTAGGCGTAGAGGGCGAATGGTAATTTCTCATGCCAGTCTTTATAAGTCTCAGTCATTTTTCCCACGATCTTCTTGATGTTCTTATTGGCCGCTTCCACTGCGCTATTCATTTTTTGGCGATATGGTGATGAGTTATAGTGTTTGATCTTGAATTGGCTACAGACCTCCGCTATAGTCATGTTGTTCAAGTTCAGCGCATTGTCTGATATGATCCTCTCAGGCATCCCATATCAACATATAATCTCTTTCTTTAAGAACTTGCTGATAGCCGATTTCGTGATGTTGGCGTAAGAAGTAGCCTCTACCTGCTTGGTGAAGTAATCGATGACCACAAAGATGAATTGGTGCCCGTTAGATGCTTTCGACGAGATTGGCCTAATGACATCCATGCCCCACATAGAAAAAAGGCCATGGAGAAGAAATGACATGAAGAGGTGAAGGCGGTATATAAATCTTATCTCCATAAATTTGGCATTTATGGCACTTCTTGGCATAGTTGATGCAATCCCCCTCCATAGTGGACCAATAATATCCGAATCTCATGATTTGTCTGGCCATTGTGAAACTGTTAGCATGTGTTCCGCAGACACCCTCATGGACTTCTTCCAAGATTTGCTTAGCATCGACAACGTCTACACATCTTAAGAGTACCTGATCCTTCCTTCTTTTATATAGGATCTTTCTATCCAAGACATAGTCACTGACTAGCCTTCTCAATGTCCTTTTATCGTTCTCCGTCGTTTGGTCCAAGTATTCACGATTTCTCACATATCGCAATATATCTTGATACCAAGGGTGATCGTCCTTTTCTTCCTCTTCTATGACGTTGTAACAATGAGCCGGAGTCTCATAGATACTCATCTGGATAGGCTTCATATCCTCTTACTTGTTTACTTTTTTCATAGAAGTTAAAGTTGCCAAGGCGTCAGCCATTTGGTTTTCATCTCTTGAGAAGTAGCAGAATGTGATATCATCAAACTCCTCAATTAACTCCAGAACTAGCCTTCGGTAATTGATTAACTTAGAGTCTCTTGTCTCCCAGTCACCTTTGAGCCGATAGATCACTAATGCAGAATCCTCATATACTTCTAGCATATTGATTTTGCGTTCAATGGACGGACGGATACCCATGATGCATGCTTCGTACTTCGCCATATTATTTGTGCAATTAAAATCCAATTTACTAGAAAATGGATAATGATCTCCATTTAGGGACACCAGAACTACCCCGATTGCGTTACCCACAGCATTTGAGGCTCCGTTAAAATTCAGTCTCCAGGGGTGATCTTCTTGAGAGTCTTCTTCAGTGGTTGCAACATACATTAGATCTTCATTTAGGAAATCAAAGCTCAAAGGCTCATAATCTTCTAGAGCCCTACTGGCTAAAAAATCTACTCTTGCACTTCTTTTTATAACCTTCTGATTCACGTAGACTATGTCAAACTCAAAAAGTAAAATTTTCCAATGAGCCATTCTTCCTTTCAAAGCATTTGACTCCATCATGTACTTCAGAGGGTCTAGTTTTGATATGAGCCAAGTCGTGTGGTACAGCATGTACTGTCTCAATCTTCGGGTTGTCCAAATCAGAGCACAACATAATTTCTCGATCGACGAATATCTTGTCTTACATTCAGTGAATTTCTTACTGAGATAGTATATCACTTTTTCTTTTCTTCCTGACTCATCATGTTGGCCTAACACGCATCCCATGGAGTTTTCGAATGCTGCCAAATACAGTATCAGTGGCTTATCTAGGCAAGATGGCATCAGCATTGGAGCATTAGACAGGTAATGTTTGACCTTATCAAAAGTTCTCTAGCACTCCTCATCCCATACACCTAGTTTGTGTTTTTTAAAGAGACGAAATATTAGGTCACATTTTTCCGTTAGTTGTGAAATGAACTGGGCGATGCAATTTAGTCTTCCTAGGAAACCTTAAACTTCTTTTTTAGTGCGTGGCGGAGGTAATTCTTGTATGGCTTTGACTTTATCTAGGTCAATCTCAATCTCATTTTTACTGACTACGAATCCTAACAGCTTTCCTGACCTAGCCCCGGATGTACATTTTGCGGGGTTGAACTTTAGCTGAAACTTTCTTAATCTTAAGAACAGTTTCCTCAATACTTGTATGTGCTCCTTTTCTGTTCCGGATTTCGCAATCATATCGTCAACATAAACTTCAATCTCCTTGTGCATCATATCATGGAACAGAGTTACCATGGTTCTCTGATATGTTGCTCCTGCGTTTTTCAGTCCGAATGGCATCACCTTATAACAAAACGTCCCTCACATGGTCACGAATGTGGTCTTTTTCATATCTTCAAGATGCATCTTTATCTGGTTATCCCGATAAGCTATCCATGAAAGAGAAAAGTGAGTAACCTACCGTGTTGTCCACTAATTTATCAATGTGAGGTAACGGGAAATTATCTTTTGGGCTAGCTTTGTTCAAATCTCGATAGCCCACACACATTTGTACTTTCCCGTCTTTCTTAGGAACGGGGACTATATTGGCTACCCATTCTGAGTACTTAACCACTTGTAAGAAACAGGCATCAAATTGCTTCTTGATTTCTTCTTTTATCTTTAACAGAACATCGGGTCTTATCCTTTGGAGTTTCTGTTGAATTGGCTTGCACTCTTCTTTTATAGGGAGTCGGTGTACCACGATATCAGTATTCAACCCGGGCATGTCACGATATGACCATATGAAAACATCCTTGAATTCTTATAGTAACTCAATGAGGTCTCACTTTGTTTCTGCTGTGATACAAGCTCCAACCTTCACCTCTTTTCCCTCTCCTAAGCTCATAATTTTCACTGACTCCTTGTGAGGTAGAATTTGTTTCTCATCTTGTTTGACCATCCTTAACAAATCAGAAGATAGGTTACAGTTTCGGTCATCTTCAAAATCCTGAGAATCTTCCGTACACATATCTTGCTCAAAGGGAGGCTCTGATGCAGTAGCAGCGTTACTCAATATCATTGATATCTGGAGACCTGTTATAGGGATGAAAAAAAGTCCAAAGAACAAAAGAATCTAAGAATATTTATTGGTGGTATGATTATGAATGAAATGGAAAGAATAAAAGAATATTTCCTCAAAATGATGCGCAAAGATGCATTTTTATTGAAATAACGATTTTGGACAATAGCCTATTTCACAAAAGGATTCTTATTGCCACTAGGCTTAGAGTAATAAGCTTGTTTTGGACATTACTCTGAATTAATTTTAAAAGTTACAGGGATCTCCTCCGCGGTCCAATTGTTTAAAATGCTCCCAGGCACGTATGGGCAAATGCCTAATTGGTCATCTTCTCTTGTTTCTTCCTCAGTTATGGCGTTAATGCTTAAGTTTTCTAATATTTTTTCGGTAGATACTTTCCTTGTCGATCTTCCTTCAGAGTAAATAGTCCCTCCCGAAACGAATGTTCTGGATATGTGAGGAAATGTTATTGGCTCCTATTTAACCTCTTCCCCGCTTAAACGCGCTCTTCTCCTTTCTTGTTTCTTCTCTTGTTCTTTTTTCTTTTGCTTTGCATCTAGCTTGAATTCTAAACCAAAGCGGTCTCGTTTTTCCATGAGTATGGGTGTTTCGACCCTTCCTTGTAGGCTTCTTCCAAGCCCCCTCCCGGGTAAAACTCCTTTCTCAATCGTCAGTTGTAGGCTCATCCTTATAGTTTTAGAGATTTTAGGCATGGAGACCTTATTTCCTTCGACAACAAAGGTCGCATTTACAAATTCTAACGACCGAAAAGAATATTTTATGACTTCATCATCCGTCCCCACATATGGTGCATTGCTGGTAATGGATGCAATGATATCTTCTTCCGTGTTTATGGTCACCAATTGACCTTCCGTTATAAATTTGAGCGTTTGATGTAACGATGACGGCACTGCCCCTGCTAAGTGAATCCATGGCCTTCCCAATAAGCAATTGTAAGAGGGCTTGATGTCCATCACCAGAAAATCTACCTCGTACGTGCTTGGACCGATTAAAAGGGGTATTTCAATCCTCCCTATTATTTTTCTTTCAGTGCCGTCAAACGCCCTCACTACATTTTGACATGTCTTCATATGGGAACTATCCATTGGCAACCTATTCAGTGTGGATAGGGGTAGGATGTTTAGTGCTGATCCATTATCAATCAATACCCCCAGCAATGTGTATCTTTTGCAACGGGTGGTGATGTGTAGGGCTTTTGTGGATCCAATACCTCCCGGTGGTATTTCGTCATCATTAAAGAAAATAAAATTGTCGGCACTGATGTTGTTGACCAGACGATCAAGCTTGTTGACTGAGATATCATCTGCAACATATGTTTCATTTAACACTTTCATTAACGCGTTCCAATGTGTCCCCGAGCTTAAGAGTAAGGCTAGTACTGAGATACGAGCCGGCTACTTATGTTGTTGTTCTACGATGCTGTATTCCCTGTGCTTTAAGAATTTTAAGAATTTTCTAGCCTCTTTCTCAGTCACTGGCTCGGCAATTGGCGATTCGAGCCTGACCATCTTCTCTTTCCTTTGCTCGACTATTGGGGCATTTGCTTTGATAATTTCGGTTCTTGTACCCGCAGGATCATAATGTCTCCCACTACGTATATAGAAACCTACATCTTGGCTCTCCCCTGAAGCACTAGCCGGATTCTCTTCTCCCGGGATCGTCACGTTGCTGTCATAGTTCTAGGGGACCCTTTTGATATCCTTGTAGGGAAAGGATACGTACGAGTTTCTAAATTATGACTCTCGGCGCCATTGATATCCTGCTTCACTATTCTTTGGTCGCGAAATGATCACCACAGGGTGATTAACTTTTTAGACCCCTTCTGTTATTCCCTCTTCCGAGGCGTAAACCCCTTATTCTTCTGATCCTTTAATTTCTTCATAAAATTACATCTCTTTATTGTCCATCAAATTTTGCACTATGGACTTGAACCCATTGCAATCTTGAATGTCATGGCTCTCATCGGCATGAAACTCGTAGTATTTTCTTGTTTCTCTGGGCCTTTTCCTTGAATGTTGTGCGATCAGACCTCCATCAATCATTTGTTTCCAAACCCAACTCAATGGGGTTTTGATTTTTGCCACGTCGACCTTGATTCTTTTGATTCCACTCTCAACTATCGCGTTTACCCTCTTATTAGCATGATCGGGCAACGGATGTCCTGCTACATTGGGTCCTGGTAGGTTGTCAAACTTCATGATACCTATTTCGATCAATTTTTCTACCAACTTTTTGAACCCAGTATAGTTCTCAATCGAATGCCCCGTTACCCCTGCGTGGTACTCACATTGGGCGTTTGTGTCATACCATTTTGAGAACAGGGGTTGCATAGGCTTCAGGTAGAAAGGTGACACCACATGGACATCAAATAAGCTCTGGTACAACTCCCTGTATGACATGGGGATAGACGTGAACTGGACTCTTCCCGTGTTAGGCCTTAGGTTGGAATTTTATCTTACGGAGCCCTAATGGCTAGTATTCACTGCCCTCGATTGGCTCACGGTAACTGGCTTGGAATAACTCTTATTATACATGCTCGTGTTGTTCACCTCATTTTCTTCCCTTCTAGGGGCTAATTTCTTGACACTTTCCCCTATTTCAATCTTCCCACATCTTATCGCGTTTTCTATTATTTCTCCAAACATTACTATGTCTGAGAAGCTCTTAGTAGCGCTTCTCAGCATGTGGTTGATGAATGGAGCCTTCAGAGTATTGATAAAGAGCATGGTCATTTCTTTCTCCAGAAGAGGTGGTTGGACTTGCATCGCCACCTCTCTCCATCATTGGACGTACTGCTTGAAGCTCTCATTTTGTTTCTTCTCCATGTTTTGTAACGTGATTCAGTCGGGTGCTATGTCTGTCACGTGACCGTATTGCTTCATGAAAGCTTGTGCCAAGTCTTTCCATGAATAGATTTGAGCACGACTTAGTTAGTTGTACCATTTGGCTGCAGACTCAACCAAACTATCCTGGAAGCAATGGATCAGCAGTTGATCATTATGAACGTACCCTGCCATCCTTCGACAGAACATGGTGATGTGAGTTTCTGGACAACTAGTTTCATTATATTTATCAAAATCTAGAGTCTTGAACTTAGGAGGGAGTACTAAATCTAAGACCAAACTGAGGTTCTTGGTGTCTATTCTACAGTGATAATCAGCGTTCTCCATTGCTCTGAGTTTTTCTTCCAGTCATCTGTATCGATCATCTAGTTGTTTTGATGGTTCTACTTTTGTTTTCTCCACCTCTACTACATTATCAAGATTAATAACAACGGGATTGGTTGGGTTATCCCTGGGATTGGAACCCGAGCCTGTTTGATAGTTCATTGGTGCTGAAGTATCAGTTTGATGCTGTTGAGGCCTGATAGTAACGGGTACCCCTCGTGGGTACACTTCTGGTGGTGTCTAGACGTTGATTGGAGTAAAGCTCGGGGGGTAGATAGGATCCTCATTTTCATTCACAGTACTCCTCCCTTTTTCATGTTTTCTGACCAGCAACTGCGCCAATTGGCTCATCATATTATTTTGGGACTCTTGTATTTGTTCTCTTATATCTTGTTGTATTTTAGCTAACTGCTCTTATATCTACACTTGCAATTGCTATTGCATATCCTTTTGCATTTGTTCTAGTCTTTCAAATCTCTGATCCATTGCTTTAGTTTTGTGACGGGTATTGTAGTGGTATTCGGTTGGTTGACTCTTGTTGGTTTCCAGATTAACTGAAATAATTTGGTTTAATTAGGGTTTTTTCATGAAATTTAATGCATATGATGAAATGTAATGCAAATGAATGAAATGAATGCAAAAGAGGCGTTGATTCTGATTCAATTTCAATAGAACAACTTTACTAGAAGAAAAATCTCTTTACATAGAGCAGATGATTACATATACAACTTTGCCCTAATGCCCAAAGCCTTAACCCTCCTAAGAAGCCGAGCTAAGTCCTGGCCTCGATCTGATTCTGATTTATACTTTATGCTTAATATGTCAGCCTGAACTGCCAAGGTTTGCAAATGATCGGCTACCTCTCAAACTTGAGCCACAGATTCGCCCATAACATAATCTCTATTTCTGATCTGATCTTGAGAGTGGTGGAGTTGTTCTTTGCAATGTTCATTGTTTGCCTCAAGGAATTCAACTCGACTTTTGCTATCTTGTAGTGCCGTCTCGAGTTCCTCTATTTTCCTTTTCAACTCCTCGATTTTTCTTAGACTGGTCTTCAACTCAATTAGGGAATTACGGCTACGATGCCGATGTAGTGATTTTTCCAATTCAGCCACCCGAGCTTGTAACCTCTCTTTTTCGCTTTGGCTTTCTAACAAACTGTTTTTCAAAGCGTCTTTCTGCACTCGGACATCTTAAAACTTCTTCTCTCAATAATCGGCTCTAGTCTTTTCTTCTTTAATTTCTTGACGCCACTACTCTGACGTTTTACCCAAGCCGATAGTTCTTATTAACATACGCAGCTTTTTATAATCAGTTTTCAAACCATCTAAATCTTCCTCGACCTTGTTCTTTCCTTTCCTTAATTTCTCGGCCTCTAGCTTGTAGATATCGACGTCTAATCCCAACTTCATCTTCTCCTCTTCTAACTGCTCTATCTTATTTCCCAATTCCGAGCTCCTTTTCTCAAAGTCTTACTTGATGATATCCAACTCAGACGGGACTGTATGTAAATGCTCTTTTATCGGTCGAGTGTTTTCTTGATTTGGCATTAGGATGTTGTCGTTGATTCTTTTACCCCACCACTAGTCGTACTCAGGGGTGGTCATTGGACCTGCAGCGAATCCTTTCATCCTATGGGTTTGTTTCCAAGCATTCAATATCTCACGAATTATCTTCTTATAATTATAGCCCTTATATGGGAACTCGCTCCAAACTAACCCTTGTGTTACCGGTATGAACTACCTTGATAGATACTGTCTCAACACGAGTAGTGGAGTGTATCCAACGGCCCCCCATATCTCAAGTAGAAGGACCCAGTCAAAGTCACCACATAGATATAAGATCTTATCGGGGATCATCCATGGTGCCCTCCATTCAACATTTTCAGCTTGTAGGTTTTGGAGAATTGTTATCCATTTCTCTTCAGAAAGGTCATCCCGCCTTGGTGTAGCCACTAATTCTTTCAATAGAGAGTAGTTCTAAAAAAAAACTCGGTATGGGACTTTCTCTACCCTCCAAAAGTGGCTATGAAACCACGATATTAGAAGTTGTGCACATCCTATAAATCTGCCTTCACCCACTCTTCGGCAAGCATTCAATGATCTAAACATTTCGGCCAAGATCGCAGGGATAGGCGTGACCCCTTTATCAAGTTGAACAAACAGGTCTGAGACTGCTTCATCCACGTGTCCTAATGCCTTGGGAAAGACGACCAAACCGTAGATGCTCAAAGCGAAAACATCAACCCTCTTCTTCATATCCTGATGTGCTAGAGTTAGATCTCTTAAGTTCTTCCAAGGAATACAACTTTCGTCTCCCTTTTACTTAATCCAGGATGCAACCTACTGCTCGCTCATCCCCGTGATATTTATCAGTCTCTTTACAAAAGGCGGGACTTTAGCAGCTCTGGCATAGACCTTGTCGAATTTAGCCTTTGAGCAGCGTAGTAAGGCCATATATTCTTCCACGATAAGTACCAAATCAACTCTCCCAAAAGTGAAGCAGTTGTAAGCGGGGTTCCAAAATTGGACGAGATCTCAGAACAAGCATTTCTCTACCTTCACCTCGAGTAAATAGGGCAAGTCTCCGTAATTATGATAAAATAACTGTTTGATCTCGTTGTTCCAACCATTCCATATCTCTTTTAATTCTTGCAGGTCATTCTGAGTTACACTGATGAGAGTAAAATCCCATAATTTCGACTCATACCCTTCGATCAAACTATCATCTTTTTCATGTTGCACCGTATAGGACCATATTCGGACGGCCGCATTATCCTCCACTCTATCAAGAAACCCCTTTTCTATGCTAAGCTTTTCTATTTAGTAACCGAACGTGAATCAACACCTTCTTATAATGTAATGCCATACAATGACAACAAAACACAAAAAGTCAGTATACAAAAAAAAAAAGAACTAAAAGCAAACAAAAAATAATAAAGCACCTATTCGGGTAACCGCTAAGGTTTGGCGTGGTTCTATCTAGGATGGGCTTCTATGGGTCACTACATGTGGTTTGGTTCTAAAGACAAGGTACCTGAACCAACAAATTCCTCGACCATCACCCATTATAGGCTCGTATGAATCGAGTTCAGTTCAGGGGAATACATTTCCCTATGGCTATGCGGAGATGAAAATCTCATGAAGACATAGGTACGAATGTATCCCTAAAGCGATCCATTATCCTACACAGAGGTGAAGACCTCACGAAGGAATAGTTTCTCACTCCCACTTAAAAGGGTTGATCAAACGATCATGCAATGCGATATGCAAAACTATTTAAAGACCCGAACTAACGAAGCAGGTATTATGACATAAACCACAAAGATAACAGATGAAATGCAATGAAAGGATCGTATTTTAAATCGGATTTTCAATTTTGATGAAAAGACATAAATTAATCAATTTACGGCTTGACTCTCTTATTGTCCCCAGCGGAGTCGCCAAGCTGTCGAAACCATTTTTTTTTTAAAAAAGGGTCGACTTGATTTTGGAAATAAAAACGAAAAAAACGGGAGTCGCCACCAATCTTTTTTGTTTAGGTATGATCGGATCGCCTAGAAATTTAGGTCATTTTAATAAAACATTTTGATTTACTAAAACAACGATTTTGGTCTACGAAATTTGAGAAAATGATTTCGGGATTCAGTTACCTACGAGGAAGGATTAGCACCCTCGTAACGCCCAAAATTGGTACCTAATTGATTAATTAATTTCTTAATATCGAAATTTAAAAAACTCGAAAAAGAATTTAGAATATGATCCCTCTTTTTATTAATGTTAATTTTGCAAAGATGTTTAGAAAAATCGATGCAGATGTTAAAGACCTTCTCGTCCCGAAGCAATAAAATGTCACACCCAACACGTTAGGACACAACACTTTAAACCCTCGAGAGTAAGCCGGTCTTTGGATTTTCAAAACTCATGCACCTTAATTTTAAAAGGTTATTCGATTATTTGGGTTGAATGAAAAATCGAAACTCAGCACGTTAGGGCACGATCTCTCAAATCCCCCAAAAAACTGAATATTGCCTTTATTTTTAAAGAATCCTTTTTTATAAATTTTGGTGAAAGTTGATGAAATATATTTTAAAATAATATGCGAATAGATTATTTAATTATACCTAAAAAGAAATCATTTTAAACATGAAGAGGGTCATATGTGACTAATGAGGATAGTGCAACATACATTTGAAATAACAATAGCGTAGTATGCATAATAAAATATAACATATATAGCCTTAATATTACTAAATCGTAAAGTTAATATGCATGAATGATAATTTTATAACAATGTAAATAATAATGATAACAATAATGATAACAATAATAATAACAACAATAATAATAAATCTAAATTTTGAAGGTACATGAAAAGTAGTAAATAGATAAATAAAAAAGGAAAGTAAAATGACAACGGAAAGGGCAAAAATAAGATAAATAAGCTAACTTAAAAAAGTGAGCAAATGAATAAATAAAAGCTAATACAAATTTGATTTAAAAGAAATCAAATAAATAAATAAACAAAATATCAAACAATACATTAAATAAAATCATCTTTAAAATAAATAACCAAATAAACAAAAGGAATAAAATAAATAAAGAGAGTCCAAATCTTGAGAGAATAAGGACTTGATTGTAGTTAAAATGAAATTTAGGGTCCAGAATTAAAATAAAATAAATGCCAGGATATAAAAGATTAAATTAGAACCTAAATAAAACTTCAGGTAAGCATTTGAAATAACAAAAATGGAACAAGGAACCAAATAGCAATACGTTGAAAATTTCAAGGAGCAAAAGAACAAATGTCCCAGGCAACTATGCGCAGCGTTTTATTTGGCAAGGCGACGGGTTAAAATAAAAACGAAACAAAATTAAAGGGGAAAATTGGTAAGGATAAAAAGAAGAAAAAAACCACATTAAAACAGCCTCAAAAGCAGAAGGACCAATGGCGCAAATAGGCCCTTGGTCCAAAACACGTGGATCCTGCTGCAGGCGGGTCGGGTCATCGAGTTTGGCTCCAATACGGTGCCGTTTTGAAGCATTTTGGGACTGGATGAAATGGTGTTTCGTGGTTACCATAAGAACCCAAAATTTTTCTAAACCCTCATTTGAAACCCTAATTTAAAAAAAAAACTTTAAAGTTCTTCCATTTCTCTCTCTGCTTGGCCGACTCAAAGGCCTCATCGGCATCCCATACGCCTCCACCCATTGTGGTCTATGGCTCGGGAACAATCGACAACGAGAGGCATCCCTTGACCTTATATCTACGCCGAAGAGATGGGCTCCGATGGTCGAAAACCCAGTAGGTTCCCTTGCTCCTCTCCTTTTATTTGTTTTTGAAAAAAATCTTAAGAGGAAATTAAAAATCAGCAGAATATAAATCGTAAATCACCTCTCGAAACTGATTTTCCTTTTTCGATTCCTTTTTTCGTGTTTAATACAATGCCTTTCCTTTTTTTTCCAAAAAAAACCCATTTTCTACATTCGAAATGTGATCTTTATAGCTATTTTACAAAAAATTTTAATCTATTCTATTGTTTGTTGTGTGTTTGCTTCATCTTTGCAAGGTAGTTGACGACGGTGGAGCAGGTGGCTGACAGAGGAGTGGCGGTAGGTGGAGGCAGAGGTCAAAAGACTTAGGTGCGGTGTCGAATTCAGGGGCTAGGGTTTGTTCTCCTTTTTTTTCGATTTGGGCTATTAGGGTTAGTTTGGGTTTGGGTTAATATTGGGTTTAGTCATGTGGGTTGTTGTTTTGGGCTTTGGGTTTAGGTGTTTGGGCTGCTTTGGGTTTTTATTATTTGGTCTTATTCATTTAATCATTGGGCCGGGCAAATTGGGCTTATAACAAGTCTGATGAATGAGTTTCAATCTGTTTATTTTTGCTACTTCTAGTTTCAATACATTAACTCTGTTAATCTAAATTTCAGGTGATGTGAATGTGGTTAGTTATTTCTTTGCTGCTCGTGGATTAGTAAAATAGTTTGATCTGTTAATTATTGATGCTATTGAGTAAATTCAGTTTGGTAAATGGATTCGATCTGCTGTGGAATCTATTGTCTTGGATCAGAGTAGCTCTTGAATTATTTTCTATTGCTCTCTATCTGCTTGATAGTTTGTTTCTTTGGAGCTTATTGTTACTTAAAGGTACCAAGATTGCTTTATAAGGATTCACACGCATTGTGCGTTTGAGATCTCAATGGATGATCTTCAAGGAGAGTGTGTTCATTAGGATCCACTACTTCATACTTCATGTGGTGCTATACAGCACACTCATGTTTCAATATCTAATTAATGCCACAAGTTCGAATATGTAAGGTGGATCAATTTCTGGACCATCTTATATATGGTATGGTATGGTCAATGAAAGAAAAAATGCTAATGTTATTGTAGCGTCTTTGCTGTGTATGAAAAGCTAATATTCCAACAGTCTAGCTTCCATTTGTTCTAACTCTAACGAACTTAGTTATGTTGGTGAAAAGTTAATTGCTTAATAGATTAGCTATGAAAAGCTTATAGCTTAACAGTCTAGCTTTCAAAAATAGTTTATATGTATGTGGTGTTTAACATTTTTTCTGTCACAATTAAATGAAATGAAAATGTGAAATGTAACATTATAATGTTTGTTATATGAAACAAAGTATCGATTAAAATTATTACTTAACTCATAAATTAACATTTAAATTATATCATTTTTCTATTTTAGTGTCTAAATTTTTTAATCACAAGCTATTTATACTTCTAATACTTTGTTTTTTTTATATATTGTAGAATAATTAAATTATTTGTTTCATTAATGATATTTTAGTACATTAAATATGTATTGCGTTTAAAAATAATAAAGTAGGTTATATATTATTTTATAATATTATATACTATGATTTTTTAATTCATATAATAATAATTATATTAAGAATATTATTAAATTATATATTATTTTATTAAATTGTATTTAATAATAATTACATTAAAATATGATTAAACTATTTATTTTTATTTTTATTAAAATATATTTAACAATAAATTTATTAAAATTTAATAACAAATAACAATAATCATCTACCTAAACAAATTCTGTTAAGGGTACTTTGGTCATTTAAGTCTTTTTCAATATACTATTACAATATCTATTCCATTCAACCAAACAAAAGAATGCTATTATAGCTCTATTCCATTCCATTCAACCAAACAATTGAATTACTGATTACAGCTCTACTCAATTATAACCATATTCCATTATAGTGAACCAAACGTACCCTAAGTCCTAGTCAAAGTTAAACTAATTTCTTCAAAATTGCTGCCATATGAAAGAACTCAAATAATTACTTAAGCTCTTTTAAATATAGTTCCCTCGTATATAAAACATGTCCTACACGCTTCATTTGCTACTTAATATGAATAGCTTATATACATGTCAAAATTACCAACCAAAAACAAAAGATATACTTTGATTGCTCAAATCATTCGAACATGACATAGAACAATCGAAACCGGATCCCTCAAAGTTTTCAACATTAACAAATAACAATACTAAAACATTGATTTTAAGTAAAGAAAATAAATATTGTTTCTAATAAAATATAATTACAAATTTTATTTACTTAAAATATAATAAATTAATAATTTATATTGACATATACACTTTTAAATTATGTAGATATTTACTTATATTCAATGTAAATAAACTTTAATCGAAATTAAACATTATATTGAAAATAACCTGAAAAAATTCAAACTTAAAAAAATTCAAAGCTGAAAATTCTGAAATCCAGAATAACATGATTTGAGCCCGCCGAACACGTATGGCGCCATTCCCTTTTTTTTTTTTTTTCATATTTCATATAATTATAAAATTTTGGTATCTTCAAATTTTCTTTTATTGTATCTCTTATTTTGTATTATAGTTAAATTATTTGTATATTACGTACATGTCTTACTTTTTGGGCCAATATGTTCGGATCGACTTTCTTCCTATCTCTCAGCCTGGCCCAAAAATAAGAAAAGAACAGGAGCAATACAAAAATTTATATTTAGTTGAGCACATTATAACTTGGATCCATTAACAAAGCCCACTGTTCATTCGTCGACCAACTTCAACATGCACCCAACATTGCTCCTGACGACATAATGGTAGAAAGAAAACCAACCTTACCCTCTCTTAAACTTAAACCCCTCGAAACATCAATCATTTTCATGCTTCAGATCACATGTAATGTAATGTAATGCATGCTTTACTACCAATTGGGGGGGGGGGGGGGAATCCAATGTTTCAATTGCTCTCTTATTTTTCATTTTGTCCAAATTTAAAATGTTTTTATGCCGCCAATCATGTTAAGTAATCATATATATATATATATAACGACATCCTAGAAAAGTTAGATTGTATCTTCTATCTAACTTGTTTTGCCAACAGTTCATAAAAGTTCATTGATCAAAACAATGTGTGATGTTAATGTGATTAGGCAGCTGGTGGGGAGGGAACCACTAAACCTTAATCTGGGCTTAGTTTTGTGAACCCACCTACTCCTCCCACAACGCCTTTTCTTTTTGTGAATTTTGCCAACACATGATGCTTTGAATGGCAATTGGTGGTTCTGAGTTCCCACTTCCTACTGAGATTGTGGGCTCCTACTCGGCCTCAGGCCTGCCTGTATCGCACCCATTTCACAGCAATCGAGTGGTTCCCACTAACTAGGATGGTTGAGTCCCTCGGGTGGCCTAAAATATATAGCATAGAATGTTGAGGGGGCTTTCGGTTAGTCAATCTGGAAGAAATATCAAATGGGAATTTCTTTTGCTGTAAACTAACAAGATTTTGGGGCTGCATGTGCTTCACGTACCAGATCTCCTTCCTGTACCCTACCTCAATCTATGAAAAGTATATATCTTTTTTTAGTTGGCATAATAATTTATTACACATGTTTATACTTTTTATCAATTTAATCTTTATTTTTGTTAAAGTTAAATTTTGCAATTAACCTTTCAAAAATAATTAAATTGTTTTTCTTTAACTGTAATACTAATTAAAACGTTTATTTCTTAACAATATTGACATGATAATTTGTGTGATAATTCATGTATGTTTCAGATAACATAACATTACTTGTTTTATATATCACATCAACAAATAATTTAAAATTTATTTAAAAAATATAAAAAAAAAGTGAGTGTAAAATTTGACTAGAATAATAATAACAACATACCATCATGCTCTCTTTTAAGCAAGAAAGAAGAAAGAAAGTGTTTTACGGAAACCCCCAAAAAGAAGATGGATTTCATATTTCAACATGCAACCTCTTCTCTTTTACTTTCATACAGAGATATTTTAGAACATAGAAAAATGTCATTGTCAGATATGAAAAAGGTCAATCTTGTAAAGTGTTGTTTACTTAGAAAATGAGTCATTTTAAAGGGAATTAGTTGAACTTGTCTGCCAACCTGTTTCCATGATGCCTCCTATATAAATTAACACTACAAAATTACGCCACGAAGCACCAATGCACACCACATAACAACATAAATCAAGATTAACTAAAACCCCCCAAACATGTTTCTAGATTAATGTCTAATAATTGAATTCCTAATCTCGTCACCCCAACCCAAATGTCTTCACTAAACCCTAGTTGGTTTACACTTTAAAAGTACCTTTTTTTAATTCATCCATTTTTCATTTTCCATATCCAAATTATTTATGTCTGGTATCATGATTTAATTTGTAAGTTTACCAATTCGATAATATAGTGTATATGTGTGATTTTAAACATATATTATTAGAAAAAAATGGTTGAACATGCATATCTTCTTCTCAAAACTTATAATATAAAAAATGGTTACGTAAACATGAGCATTATTCAAATCGAGCTGTGAATAGTGCTTCTAATAATTACTACATATATTGATGTAAGAGTGGAATATTTTGAGGAGAGCTCGATGGGAGAATTTGTTAACTCATTCTCATGTAAATCATTATATTCATCCTATCAATCAAATAAAACCATTACTTAACTCACTGATCATTGCTAATTTCTAATACTCCCTTTTTTTTCCTTTTTTGATAACATCGAATGAAGCAGTTCAAAATTTCTAGATGACATGAAAGCTTGTAAATTTTTCTTTTTTTCCCCAATTTCAATGAACAATCAAGAATCTTGTCACTTTCAAATCACCCTTTTTTATAAAAAGCATTTTTATTTTCTTTTTCAATTTTCCCTTCTTTTAAGTGCCTTTCTTCTTCTTCCTTTTTCCACCTGGGTGGTATTGATGTAATAACTGCCAGCATCCATCAATGAATGAAGTGTTCTTTTCTTTACTTCCAAAAAATATAAAAAACATGTTAACAATTGCCATTTATTTGTCTTTGTTGAAAAGCTATATTGGATATTGGTGATGCTGAGCTAACTTATTAAGAAGCTTCACCAAATCAAAGGAAAAATAACATGTTGGAAAAGTGGGTGTTAACTGTTAATGTCTTAATTTCACTAGGGTGAGATTATTAATTTGATGATAAATAAAAGGTTGTAATAAAATAATTGCATTTATTCGGAAAAGAAAGTAGAAACCCGACATTAATATACTGAAGATAATTTTGTTTTCTGTTTCTTTTTTATGCTTTCCATTTAGACTAAAATAAAAAGAAAACCACCTACCCTATTTTATATGGAATTCTAGAAAGTAAGGAAATGTTTTTTTTTTTTTTCCTTTAAAAAGAAGCGGTTAAAAGAGGTTAAAATTTTATGATTGTCGGTATTAATATTGTCCTATTTAATTGAATTTTGAAATGTTTTTTGTGAGTAACATGTAATGTTTATTTATTTCTTTTATTTTTATCAAAAAGCTAAGGAGTGAATATTTAATCAAGTCTGAGTTGAATTGAAAGAAGAAAGTTCAATTAATTAAATTTATTTATTTTTTCTTTTTGTCAACTGAATTTATTTTAAAATTTTTTGAATTGAGAATAAAGAAAATTAAATATTTATTTATGTATGATAAAACATGTGCTATAAAATTATTTAACATAAGAATTCAATTAAAATTATATGTCACCAATAACACTATATGTATAATTTTATCTGAAAATAATTTAAAAACAGTAGAACTTGAGAGTCCACCTCTAACATAGTAAGTATATTACTTTTGGCTACTAATGAATGATTTAAAAATAATTATAGAATTTCCATTAAAGGAAAACAATTTGAGGAAGTTGAAACTTTTTTAAAAAACAAAATAAAACTTTTTTTTTGTTTAGACTAATTAATCTCACAATTCTGAGAAAAAAATAAATCAGCTCAATTGCACCACAAATAATCTTTTGAAAGTTGGTTTCATCAAAAAAATTAAAAAGGTAAGATTAAATCATAATTTATTATTTTAATTATTCAAGTTAGTAGAATAGTTTTAATTAAACCTTTTGAATTTAAGTTCAATTATTTCATTTAAATCTAATTTAACTAAAAATGAACTATATCAATTTTGTTCATCCTTATAAATATTGGTTTTATTCCAAAATTAGAAAATTTATAGATGGTTGTTCAGAAAATACTATGAACAATATAAATTTATTATATTTTTAAAGAAAACAAAATATTAAAATTTTACCTACCCTAGCAATTAGTAGGTGAAATAAAATAGCATCAACCACATTAATTTCAAAAGAAAAAAAAATCATGAAGCTATGATCAACAGCATAAAAGATAAACTACGAATTATAATATTGTCAAAACTAGAAGTAACCAAGAGATTTGAATAATGGTCATTACGAACCAAAAGAGCTTGCTTTGTAATAGTGAATTAATTTATAATAAATAAATTAGTAGTGATTAGCATCATGAAGGGGAAAAAAGGGTGAATTGAGTCATCAAGTCAAATTGACTCAATTCCATGTAATATTTTGATATAGTCTTTCTTTCAAGGCAAGGCAGATCCTATATATGAAGCTTTATTTTTTTTTTTTTTTGCTCTGTGTTTACGTTTTCTCCCACTCACTGACTCAGTTTGCTCGAAATCGGAAATTCTTAGCCATCTGATTAAGATCAGCAATCAGTTGTCTGAAAGTGGGAGTATATTTTCAAGAAGGGAAGAAGATTGAATAACAAAGTTCAAAAAAATCAATTATTAATATTGTTAATCAAATGTGAGATTTACATAATTTTACTCACGTGCTTCATTTTTTGAGAATTTATAATTTATCCAACACAAAATAAAATACACGTTTGAGAGTAGGCATAAATGGTGGAAGTGATTGAAAATCTGAAACAAACCTAAATAAATTGATGTTACTGTCAGTCTAAGATCAAACGTGACATTCTGTTTTCACACCTAAAACGTTCTCGACACCCAATCTTTCAAAACTGAAATTAATATATTTGAATGATTTTTATATCAGAAGCATGCACAATATATTTGCCCAAATCCTCATTTTCTCAACCCATTACGTCAACTAATGTATAAAATATCACTTTTTTAATTAAAAAAATTCATCAAAATCTAAAACTGAATTACATTCAATAAAATAACAATGAATTTGTGTCACAAATATCGATAAGTTAACTGTTAGTTTAATGAAACATGTTTAATTACGGGTCGGAAAGACACAAGTGCATCAATAGAGCATCTCACGGAGAGAGATTCACGACGCCGCCGTATTCAATTCCCTAACCAACGTCCCACTCCTTCTTTGTGTCATTCTTAATATCCCGCTTTTAAATTTGGCGCCATAAAGTGTTCCATAATGGTCCAAAAAGGCGTTACCCAAAAAATTTCAAACAAAATCACCCTTCTTTAAAAATCAAAATTAAAAAGTTTCTTAAGGGGGCCCATTTGTCAACGTTCTGAGCTGTCAGCCACGTTCCTACTTGACCCCTCGTTACTGCAAAAGGCCACCAACACTAGCCAATCAATTAACCCCACCCTATCCTACGTGGCTTCCACGTCAGCTGTTTGCAATACTGTGGCCCCATTGCTGCCCTAAGTTTGGCGGGAACATCATCTCTTTCCCGCGATACCAGAATCCAAAGCTGGTCCCCGGCCCGCATTAGCTTTGTGATGGTAGACTTTTTTTTTTTAAAAAAATTCTATGTTTTAACCGCCAACAACTGTCATTTTTAACAGACGCGTCCATTGGGGGCATTTAATCAATGTCGGTTCTTGGTTAGGACCAACGACGTGGTTTTTAAGATGATCCTGTCCAACGTTTTCACTTGCTAATGGATAGTTAGAAAGAACGGCTGAGGGCACCCCCATTTCCGTTTTTTACCTTTTTTTTTAATTATGGTTGTTTACTTCAATCACTGTAGAGACGGTCACGTCAGAAACGGTGCAACACTCTGTCTAAGGGTCTAGTTAGACCGGAGAATGTGATTTCTGACAACCCAGCACATGATTTCCAGACAGCGGGCCTCAATTGTGTACTTGGCTTTTTTAATTACAAAATCAATAAAAGTTTTAAATTTAATTAATTAACGTTTTTATGTATTTGAAGGTGTTGCATATTCTTCATGAAAGATGGCAGCGGCGTAGCTGGGCCGAGAATTCTCACCTTTGTACTAAATGAGTTGTTTTTAAAATTTCGTACAACTAAAAATATAAAAATTATATTTTATGCTTAAAGCATCACTTTTTACATTTTCCAACTTCAATTTTTTTTTTCATTGATGATGTTAAACAAACAGTTAGCTTGTGGCATTTAATACGCCACGTGATACTTTAAACCAATTAAAACATGTGACATCTATATGTATTAAAATTAAATATATATTCTAGAAAGAATTTCTAAAAATTAATAAAAAATTTTAAATTACCTTTTACTTTCACCACCGTTATCCACATTCATCGACTGTTGACTCTGTTGATTTGTTGTTAACTGAATTTGTATTTTAAATTTTAAAGTTTTAAGAATATTTTAGGAATTATATATATATATATATATTTGCAAATATATTTATTTTAAAAGTTTTACATTTTAGAGTTATATATATTTTAAATTTATATCATGATTTTTTGAATTTTTAGATTTAAAGAAAAATAAAATAATTTAAATTATTACAATATTTTTTAGAGTTTATGTATAATGAATTTTGGCATTCTTTGTAATTTTCTAAAGTTTAACTTTTTTTTATAAATTTTATTTTTTCAATTTGGTGATTTTTAATTCTCAATTTTTATTTAATGTTTAAAAGTTTCTAGAGTTTATTCTTTTTTTTTGTAATTTTCTAAAGATCTAATTAGATTTCTTTCATTTTTTTATTTTTAAACTATCTTATATATTTAACAATTTATTAAAATTTTACTTTTGAAAATTATATTCTAATTTTTTTAGAATATGGAATGTCAAATTCTAATTGATTAAAAGTGCCACACAATATATTCTAATATATGCCATGTGTCAGTCGATTTATTAAATTGGAGTCATTTGGCTAAATAAAAAATATTTAAGCGTTGAGAAAAATAATATTTAAGAAGTAAATCATGCTATAAGACTAAATTTTTATAAGCTTGTGTTGACAGGAGTGATAAATTTGATATTATACAAATAGAAAAAGTAATGTTAATATTTCATTAATGATTTAATAAATAAGTTATAAAAAAGTAAAAATTTCTCCTATAGTTTACTCTATATTTTAACACATTTTTAAAACAGTGCATCACATGAGTTTAAAAGTAAAAGCCCTACAAGAAAAACTTTCCTCCATATGGATAATTTAAAATTCTGTCATCTGTTATGCATTTAATTTCAATTTTATTTTATATAATAAAATTTATGTATCTGTTTACTTTCACGTTTAACTTATTTTCTAATTATGTTTCTATCAAAACTAATTTATATATAATAATCATTTAATTTAATTGATTTGCAAATGTAATGTATGAAAATATTTAAAATGAAAATATTGTTTTCTTTAATGAATTATATGGATACATGGAAAGTCGCATAAAGTGACCATATATTAAAATTAAATATTTTCTAGATCTCTCTACCATTTTTTAGTTCTATTTTTACTTTTCTTTTATTTAAAATTTAAATTTAATTGTTCTTTGTTGTTAAATTCAGCTTTAATCCAATGTCTTTTTAGCATGATTATTAAGTAAATATTTTTAAATTTCAAAAATTATATTAATAAATTTAATGAATTTTTTAGCAACTATAACTATTGGATCTAAAATTTAAACTATAAAAGAAATTAAAGGACTGAAATTTTAAAATAAAAATAAAAGAGCTAAATTTAAATGTAGGAAAAGTACACCATATTTTAATAGGAAAAAACTTCTTTTCGCTAAAGAAACGTGTTTTTCTAATCTTGATTTTGCTAGTTGAAACACATACTAAATGCGTTTTGTATTTCAATAAAAGAAACACATTTTTGCTATTTTTATGTTTTCTTTTGAATCGTATGGAAACATTAAGAATATTTATATACATATATAAGAAGTTTCGAATCAGAAATTGACTTTGAAAATTCGAAATTTTGATTCATGAGTTGTCTAAACATTATGTTATAATCTTTTGTATTTTTAGAATAGAAAGAAAATTCTTTTAATTATTCTATTTGGTGGAGCTTTGATCAATGGTTTGTCGAAACTCTAAACTTAATATTGAATAGATGAAAGTTGCTTTTAATTGTTGTGTTAATTTACTCATAAAATGAGTTTAGATAACAATATTGAAAAGTGGTTTTCTTTAAAAACATTTTTCTTACCTCATTTCTTCAATTAAACAAAATCTAAAGGTGAATTTCTTTAAAAATTTTTAAAAATTCTTGAAAGTTCATAGAGAACTTGAAGTCTACAAAATCAAATCTCTTAGAACTTTTGAAAATTTTAATTTGTGAAATTGTATAATGGCTTAAAGGAAAGGGTATTTTTGTGTAAACCATAAGGTGTAGTGGTTGCTCATCTCACCCTTTACTATGTGGTTAAAGATTTGATTCCTACTCAAAAGAATAAAACACATTTCATAGGCAGTTGTTTGTCTTTGTAGAGAGCATTGGCAATGAAAGTTTTTATCATGTAACAAATATATTTATAAAAATGAATACAAATAATAAATTAGATTTTAATTGAATGGTGAAATACAATTATTAATAATAAAAGGTTCAAATCTTATTGTTTATGTATATTTTCTATATAAAATAAAAAATTACCCTCAAAATAATACAATTTATTATCTTAATGTCACCAATTCAATTAACTGTTTAATGTATACTATAAACAAGTTCTTTTCAGCACAATGAATATTACATAATCATGACTTGTTCATACATACATTATATAATTACTAACAGATTAAATTTTAAAAAAAAATCTTATATGTACTAATAAATAAAACTGAATTAATCAAACAACAACTGAATTAAAAATATTTTATTTAATCTTTAAAGACATTTCTTCTTTTAAGGAACCTTCTCTTTAAAAAAATTTACCCTCCATTATATTGTGGACTGTCAAATACTCTAGTAGTAATTAAATTATGTATTAATATATATTTAATGTCACTTTAAATAAAAGTCACCAGAAACTAATTAATATTTTCCCTAAATTACAAATCCAAAAAGCGTGCCTCCAGGTCTACGTAAAAACTCATGTGCACAAAATTTATGGCTTTCCGGTCATCCAATTAAAATCGAGCACGTCAGATTTGTTGGATTGATGTGTCTTCTCAGTCAGATCGTGACCGTATCTACAAGAATATGAATATGCTTTGATATATACTATTCTATCTACCCTTTCCTCTCCTAATCTTCACTTTCACAGCTTCCCTTTTTCTCAAATCCTACTCTAATCCATTCCCAAAGTCAGTTTAACGAAAAATCAGAGGGTAAAACGGGAAATTGGGTTTAGTTATATATCAAAAGATCGCATCACATTACGCCGAGAAATACAAGAAAACCGGCCCAGAAAAATAAGATGAGATGGAGAAAAAGCCGATCCGAGCGAGCAAGGTGGTGTCACGTGCGGACGTCATAAATTAAATTCCCGTCGGCAAATTTTGAAAAAGAAGACTTAACAATCAAGCTAATTTTTTTGCCGACGTGGATATATCCGTCACCGTGTCTTCAGATACCCTCTTTTTTGAGTTGAAGACACGCAAAAGGCCAGTAGACTCAATACAGGTGGCAATCCGAGCTGGACATACGAACTACCCAGATCGAGGGATCAAATGACACGTGGCATTAATAAATGTTGACAAATGGGAATGTGTTGAACGAAATGGAATCAAGGGCTGACTAATTGGGCGGGCGTTACTTAAATAGTGGCGTCGTTTCTATATTACTATAAAAATTCAAAAATAAATAAAAGATTTTAAATAAATGTAATATTTTCGGTAACATAATTAATGCGTGTATATATAAAGGGAGCATTAGAAGAAGGGAAGGTAAAGACCAAGGCGGTGGTGCTTCATCTCTTTTATTCTAGAAACAAAAGAAAAACAAGGGAAAACAAGATTTTTGCAGAGTATTTGGCATTTGGGTCCTTGTTGTTTGATTCAAACCAGCCGTCTTCTTTCAAGATATATAAAGGGTTTGTATAGTTATTAGTCAAGTTTTCAATCTTTTTTGGGTTCTTCAAGAGACAGAAAATTAAGAAGAGGAAGAGAAAATATGGAGTGGCATGCTTGTCTTGATGAATATGAGAAGCTTGTGATAAGGATGAGTACTCCCAGGTTTGTAATCTTCGTTTCTTATGTATAAATCAGAGAAAATTTGTCACAAATCTATGTTTTTCTCACTTCTGGTTTTAAGTTTTTTTTTTTTTTAATTTGAACATACTGGTTAACAAAATCATCTCTGAACCCTAACGAGTAGGCACAAATTTTAGTTTAAATTATTATTACCAAAAACCTATGTACAGATTTTCTTTTTCTTCATGTTTTCCGTTAACTCTTCCGATTTTCCGTGTACTTTTCAATAATAAATTACATATTACCAAATCAAATTTGAAAATTCAAAAAAAAAAAAAGAGTGTATTTCCCAGTGTTTGACCTTCTCCTGCCTTTTTATTGTGTTTTACAGAGTGGTCATTGACAATGCCGTTTGCCCCACTGCAACTCTTGTCAAGGTTAGCTTCTACGAGACCTCTCAAATATGAACACACCGCTCCAAATTTTTTACTTATCAGTCTCTTGTTTTTCTTTTGATTTTTCAAGGCCTTTGACACTTTCTTTCTTTCTTTTCTTTGTTGCTATGATTTTTCCAGGTTGACAGTGCTAGAAGACACGGGATTTTGCTAGACGCTGTTCAAGTTTTAACAGATCTGAACCTTTCAATTAAGAAGGCTTACATTTCATCTGATGGCCAATGGTTCATGGATGGTAAGCTCGCTTCCCCCCCCCTCCCTTTTCTTTAATTTTTAGACAAAGTTTTCCTGTTTCTGGGTGTTGCTAGAAAACCCTGTTTCTAACATTACCCTTTTTTGGGTTTGCAGTTTTCCATGTGACTGATTTAAACGGAAACAAATTAACTGACGAAAGCGTTATTAGTTACATCGAGCAGGTAATTTATTGCAGTTGATTAATGCCCTTTATACTATCTTAATTTCCTATAAAACTGATTTTTGTGTTGGTTTTTCTTCAATTACAGTCCCTTGAGACCACTGATCCTGATAGAAGCCATGAGTTTGATGGTTTAACTGCATTGGAATTGACTGGAACCGATAGAGTTGGTCTTTTATCGGAAGTATTTGCAGTTTTAGCTGATCTACAATGCAATGTGGTCGATGCTAAAGTATGGACTCACAATGGTCGAATCGCTTCTTTGATTTATGTGAAAGATTGCAATTCAGGGTCTCCAATCGAGGACTCGCAACAGATTGACAGAATCGAAGCACGTTTAAGGAATGTTTTGAAAGGTGACAATGATATTCGTAGCGCAAAGACTTCGGTTTCTATGGCTGTAACCCACACCGAAAGAAGGTTACATCAAATGATGTTTGCAGATCGTGACTATGATAGAAAGCCTATTTTGCAACATAAGGCAGATTTACCTGTGGTCACCGTGCAAAATTGGGTCGAAAGGGGTTATTCAGTTGTGAATGTTCAGTGCAAGGATCGAACCAAGCTTCTCTTTGATGTTGTTTGCACATTAACAGATATGCAATATGTTGTGTTTCATGCAACTATCAACACAACTGGGGATAAAGCATATCAGGAATTCTATATTAGGCACTCGGACGGAACCCCAATTAGCTCAGAACCTGAAAGACAACGCGTAATCCAATGCTTGCAAGCTGCAGTTGGAAGGAGAGCATATGAGGTAAATTCCTATTTCCAAGTCATTTCTCTATTTACAGTTGAGTCTTTATCTAATATTCAAAACAACTTATCCACTTCTTTCTTGTGATTTCAGGGTGTAAGGCTGGAGTTATGCACAGTAGATAGGCAGGCTCTATTAGCAGATGTGACCCGAACGTTTAGAGAGAACGGTCTTAACGTAACAAGAGCCGAAATATCAACCACGAGGGACGTGGCTCTAAACGTTTTCTACGTAACCGATGCAATCGGGAACCTAGCTGATCCAAAAACCATTGAAGCCGTAAGACAAAAGATAGGTTTGGGAAAGTTAAAGGTAAAGGAATTGCCATTGGTATATCAAGAAAAGGCAGAAAGGGAGGAGCAAGCAGTAGGAGTTGGTGGGACAGTGTTGTTATCACTTGGGAGCATAGTGAGAAGGAATCTCTACAATTTGGGGTTGATTAAATCTTACTCTTGAATGGTATTTTGAGAGATTCAAAGGTATATTGGGTTGGCAAATTGGAATTATTCTTTGCTTTCAGGTTTTGATTTGGCCTTTGTGTACATATGAAAAAGAAAAAGGGTGGAATTTGGTGATAGTTGTTGTTGTTGTTGTTATAGTTGGGGGGGTTGAATAGACATGATCACATTGTGGAAGATTGAGAGGCAGGCAATGCTTTGTTTGGGAGGGAAGAATTTGAATGGAAAGTGAATGAAAAGAAAAAAAGAAAAACATGAGAAAAGTTGAAAAAGATTGGGGGGTGGGGTTTGTGAATTTATTGCTGGCAGAGAGAAAAAGATGAATATTAGGTAGAACAAGAAATATATATATGGTTTATTATACAAAAAACATTTGTACATATATCTACTATTAGGTATTAATTAATTAAAATGGTTGACTTGATTATTTTTTAATATGTTATTTTGTCTAATATTTCTTCCTTGGTTCCATTTGTTTGAAGGAAGATTCTTGTGATCTTGGGAATTTTTTTAAGACTAAAGGTCTTACCTTCTAGATTAAAAAGAAAAGAATACTTTGATTCCCACATTGCTTACATACATAGATTTTTACCCCTAGAGCATTGTTGGAATCAATCAAAGAGGAAAAACATGTGCAACTAATGTCAATGGGGAATAATTTTTTTTTTTTTATTTTGTTAAAAGAAGTCACAAGTTGATATGTATTTTTATATTAAAAAACCGATCTTGTTTGAAAAGTTAAATGAGCAAGTAAAAACATCAAAAAGTGGCGTGTGATGATTTTGATACCCTTACCTGATGGAAGACAAATGTGATGTGTCGTTGAGAGTACCAAAAATATCCTATTTCCTATAAAATAGTAAAAATAATGAAAAAGAACAGTAAAGGGGAAGTAGGGTCAAATCCTCAAGGACCGGATTATACGAATGCTTGTTTCTCGAAATCCTGGGTAGAATCGTGCCCAACAAAACCTGCGTGACAAAGGAAAAATAAAAATAATAGAATTAAATATTTGATTTGGAAAAAATAAAAAAATAGAATCTAAAGTTGACTGAAATTGTGATTATGAAATTAATAAAAATAATAAAGAGAGTTAAAGGAAAAGAAATTCTTATTGGTAGATTCCAGCCTCCAGTTGTCTCATTCCGCCTTAGGTTCGATCTTTCGCTTTTAAATGACCCTTCTCAACTCAAGTAAGCCAGTTATAGTGGAAGAGGACGCCTACGACCACCAGCTCCAAAGATTAAACTTACGATTTTTAGGGAACCTGACTCTAGCCAGTAATCTATGCTAGATCAACGCTTCTTAATGGCGAATCCCATGCTATTTTGTCTCCTTGGCTCGCTAACCTCTGACGCAGTAAGTTAACAAACCGACTATGCAATCCTTCCAAAACATACAAAGCGGCCGCCCTTGCATATGCTAAAAAGCTTACTTCTTAAGGGCCATGGATGGAAGCGTCAGCCCATAGTGCGGAGAAACGATGAATACTTGGCGAGAAGGCTAAGTACCGATTCTATGCCTCAAGAACCCTTTTTGGGGAATATTGACAACTTTCGGCTAGTAGGTTTTAGTGGCTCATGATAATGGTGGAAAAGAAAATAAATATAAAAAGGGAAAAGGAAATTTTATTGAAAGAAAATATGAATAAACAAAAGCCTAGACTTTCAAGGGGAGAGTGTTTACAGAAAAAGATGAATACAAGTAGAGTCACTTCACCCCCTATTTATAGTGCTAGGAAGATAGTCTAATTGAACTTAAATTCTAAAAAGATAAATACATTTAATTAAAGATAAATAAAGATAATTAAAATAAAATCCTAAAATTTAAATAATCATAATAATTATTTTAATATTTAATTATCCTAATATAAATAAAATGAAGTCTTATAAAATAAAATCTCGTCTTTTTGCTTTTTTAGTCCTTGTGTCTCTCATGCTTGCACTTTTGGCACAATCTTTTTCTTGTGTCGCATATCAGCCCAATGTGTCTCCAAATTCGCACTTTTGTCCCTTAATTTTGCTTTTGCCTCCAAATCAGTCCCTAAAAGATAAAAAGACATAAATAGCTTAAATTAGTAGGATCAAGCTCAGAATAAACACATGATTAATACATAAAAATACTTTATTCTATAGCATTATCAAATTCCCCCTACTTAGCCCATGTTTGCCCTCAAGTATGGTTCCTGTTCACCGTGAAAGTTAGATTCTGCCATAAAAGAAATACCACTCCGAAGTTTTATAAGAATTAGTTAAAAATGCATATGAAAATAAAGAGAACCCTAAGCTTGCTTTAAGTAAAATAGAAAAAGTTTTCCAATTAATACACACAGAAATTAAAATCGATTTGAATTATTTCATGGAAATTAGGTGAATTACTAAACCTACCAAGACACTCTCTTTGTTTCTTCCTTAGTCCCAAATTTTATTTATTTACATATATATATACATTATTATTATTTTTTATTATGTTTTACTTTTATTTATTTATTTATTAATTTATTTATGTATGTACATATGTATGTTGAACCTTTTGACGCGAAGAGTGATAACAGCCAAGCACCAAACCCCGGTTACTCAGCCCAACATACTTTTTAATTTTTATTTTTCCTAAGAACATGTAGAACATTTTGACGTGAAGAGTGATGACAGCCAAGCACCAAACCCCGGTTACTCAGCCCAACGCATTCTTAAGAATTAATTCCGGTTAGCGGAGCTTTAACTATCACGTCACACAGCCTTTTGATGCGAAGTAGAATGACAACCCAAGCACCCTACCCCGGTTACTCAGTCAGTCACGTTCTAAGCTATATTCATAACCACGGAAAAATTTATTAACAACGAAATTAAAATTTTGAGAACTTCGGGAAAAACAATTTAAATGTCAAGAACAAGTTTCAATAATCACCTAATAGCCATGAACATTAATTAAGCATGCAATCATTTTAAGTGTTCACTTTAGATTAAACTTGATCAATTTTACAAAAAGCAAGATAGAGTTAAGTCCATTAATCACAATTGTTTTTAGCCTAATAAAAATAAAACAGTGGAGATGACATCAATTATAGGAAAAAATCATAACTTCCCTAGAAGGCAAGAATCATGCATGAAAGTCAAACAGTGGCAAAGTCATGGTTAAATTCTTAGGCATGAAAAGAGGCAAGATATTCAAAAAAAAAAATAGTGAGCCAGCAACAATAGCAACAACCAAACCAGCAGTAACAACAAAAATTCAGCAGCTAAAACGACAGGAACAACTACGTCCCCCTACTTAAAATACATAGTCCTCGATGTGGAATAAAAGAAATAGAAGAAAAAGGGTATAGAGGAACTCCCCGTGTAATCACTGTCGTTCACGTATGATGGTGATGAGATCCGCTAGTTGCTGGCCAAAAATGTCGAGTCAAGCCTCGATACGCTCGAGGCGTTGTTCAACGACCATCGAAGGTTGGGCTTAAGTGGGTGCGGCGGCTATGGAAGAAAATAGGGGAAAATTTTAGGGATGGGGTTTTTTAGCTGCTGAAAAGTGGTGTTTGGCTGCAGGTTAGGGCTAGTCTAGGGCAGGAATAAGGCACTTTGGGCTGGAATAGGGATAGTGATATGGGTTGGAGTGGGGCTGTTTGGCTGCAGGTTTAAGGCATTTCTTCCTTTTGCACTTTACTTCCGTCTCGGTTCACCTATTTAAAAGAAGAGAATTTTATTAATATAATAAAATAATTAAAAATAAAAAAATTAAAATAAAATAAGAAATAAAATAATAAAATAATAATAATAATAAAATTAGAAATAAAATTTAAAATTAAAGATTGGGTTGCCTCCCAAAAAGCGATTGTTTAACGTCGCTAGCTCGACGTCTTGAATGGTTTTATGGTGGTTCTAACTGAATTTTCTCGACCGTGTGGGCCTGGAAATTCTCGTAAAATGGCTTCAGCCGTTGACCATTAACTGTGAACCGCTTTCCTGATTCTTCACTTTCTATTTCAACTGCGCCATGCGTAAATACTTCAGTCACAATAAAAGGTCCTTGCCACCGAGATCGAAGCTTACCTGGGAATAGCTTTAATACAGAGTTATAAAGCAAAACTCTTTGTCTTACTGAGAAATGCTTCTGAACTATATTTTTGTCATGAAACAGCTTTGTTTTGTCTTTATAAATTCGAGCATTCTCGTAGGCATCATTGCGAATTTCCTCCAATTCTTGAATGTCCAATTTCCTTGCCTTCCCTGTGGGCTCTAACTCCATGTTACATTGTTGAATAGCCCAATAAGCTTTATGCTCCAACTCTACTGGTGGATGATACGCCTTGCCAAAAATAAGTCGATACGGGGTCATGGTAATTGGTCCCTTATACGTCGTCCGATAGGCCCAAAGAGGGTCATTGAGTCGAAGACTCCAATCCTTACGGTTGGGTCGAACTGTTTTTTCCAAAATTGACTTGATCTCCCTGTTCGAAACCTCTGCTAGGCCGTTCGTTTAGGGATGGTAGGCTGTTGCTATATGATGATGAACTCCATCTTTTGATAACAGCGCCTCCATGGCCTTGTTGCAAAAGTGGGTACCTCGATCACTGATCAAAGCTCGAGGTATGCCAAACCTAGAAAAAATAGTTCGTTTTAGAAACTCCACAACAGTCTTAGCATTATCATTGCGAATAGGCTTTGCTTCTATCCACTTAGAAACATAGTCTACTGCAAGAAGTATATATACGTTTCCAAACGAAGAAATAAAAGGGGCCCATGAAGTTGATGCCCCATACATCAAAAATCTCACATATATGAATCGGGGATAGGGGCATTTGATTTTGTTTAGTGATATTACATGTATGCTGGCATTTATCGCAAGACTTACAAAAGTTATATGCGTCGCGAAAGATTGTGGGCCAATATAGCCCACACTCTGATACCTTGTGAGTTGTCCGCTTAGGGCAAAAGTGACCTCCACAAGCTTCTGTATGACAAAAAGTAAGGATAGATGTTACCTCGATTTCTGGAACACATCATCGTATTATCTGATCTGAACAATATTTCCACAAGTATGGATCATCCCATATGTAATTCCGAGCTTTGCGCCTAAGCTTGTTTTTTACGGATCGAGCTAACTCAGTAGGCAACAATCCTGTGGTTAAGAGGTTAACTATGTCTACATACCACGGATAGTGAGCCTCGATTGAGAATAAACTTTCGTCAGGGAACTCATCCTTAATGGGAACATTATCAAACGGAGTTTTTATCCTACTCAAGTGGTCGGCCACCAGGTTTTTACACCCCTTTTTGTCACAAATCTCGATGTCAAATTCTTGGAGCAGTAAAATCCACCTAATGAGCCTTAGCTTTGCTTCCTTCTTTGCTATCAAATACCTAAGAGCTGCATGGTTAGAAAAAACAATCACCTTAGATCCCAATAAATATGATCGAAATTTATCTAAAGCAAATACAATAGCTAAAAGTTCTTTTTCTGTGGTCGTGTAGTTGCTTTGTGCAACATCTAGGGTCCTTGAGGCATAGCAGATGACATGAGGCTCTTTGGCTATCTTTTGTCCCAATACGGCTCCCACGCTGCGTTCGTTTGCATCGCACATAATTTCAAAGGGATAGTTCCAATCTGGTGCTTGCACTATAGGAACAGTTACCAACTTTTGCTTGAGTGTGTCAAAAGCCTCTTTGCATTTTGGACCGAACTCAAATTTCTTATCTTTCTGCAAAAACTCGCACAATGGTTCAGCTATTTTTGAGAAGTTCTTTATAAAACGCCTGTAAAATCCTACATGGCCAAGAAAAGAACGTATCTATCTAACAGTAGAGGGATATGACAGAGAATTTATAATGTCAATTTTGACCTTATCAACCTCAATTCCCTTAGACGAGACTACATGACCTAGAATCAAACCTTTGTCTACCATAAAATGACACTTTTCATAGTTTAAGACAAGATTGAATTCTATGCACCTGTTCAAAATTATCGTGAGATTTTCAAGGCATTCAGTAAAGCAGTTCCCATACACAGTAAAATCATCCATAAAAACTTCAATAATTTTTTCTACATATTCGGAAAATATACTCATCATGCATCTCTGGAAGGTAGCTGGTGCGTTGCAAAGTCCAAATGGCATCCTCCTGTACGCGAATGTGCCGAAAGGGCATGTAAAAGTGGTCTTTTCCTGGTCTTTTGGCGCAACAGGGATCTGGAAGAGACCTGAATATCCATCAAGACAACAAAAGTGAGTTTTACCAGCTAAACATTCAAGCATTTGATCTATAAAAGGAAGAGGGAAATGATCTTTTCTAGTATAAGCGTTCAACTTCCTGCAATCGATGCAGATACGCCACTCGTTTTGCACTTGGACTGGTACTAAGTCACCCTCAACATTTTTCTTTACTGTCACGCCCGTTTTCTTGGGCGCGACTTGTACTGGACTTACCCATCTACTGTCAGAAATGGGGAAGATTATGTCAGCATCCAGTAACTTAATTATTTCCTTTTTTACCACCTCCATCATATTAGGGTTTAAACGTATTTGTGCCTCTCTCCTTGGTTTCGTGTTCTCCTCCAAGTAAATCTTGTGGGTGCATGTCAAAGGGCTTATCCTTTTCAAGTCAGCAATGGTCCAGCCAATCGCCTCCTTATGACTCTTTAGTACCTGGATCAAACTTTCTTCCTCGGGTTTAGAGAGTTTATTTGAAATTATAATGGGTAAGGTATTACCTTTTCCCAAAAATGCATATTTAAGATGCTGAGGAAGCGGTTTCAATTCCAAATCTGGAGCCTGCACAATAGAAGGTAGAAGTTTAGTTCCTGATAGGGACAATAATGTATTAACAAATTCATAATCATCATATCTATATTCAGATTTGTCTTCATAAGTTGACTCAAAAGTCTCGTTTACTAATGAGTCAATCATGTCGACACGGTTTACGCTCAAGATTTCGCTTGGATAGCTAATGGCATCGTAAACATTAAACTTCACGATCTCCCCATCAAATTCCATTGTAAGAGTGCCGCTTCAGACATCGATCTTGGTGCTAGCAGTACTAAGGAAGGGTCGGCCCAACAGGAGGTCTGAAGATCCAGCAGTGTTGCCCTCCTCCATCTTTATTACGTAGAAATCTGCAGGGAAAATAAGTTTATTAACTTTTACCAAAACGTCCTCGATGACTCCTTCGGGATGCACAATAGACCTGTCTGCCAATTGAATTATAACACCTGTCTTTGTCAAAAAACCCGCGTTAAGTGATTCATAAATAAAATAAGGCATTACATTTATGGAGGCCCCTAAATCGCACATAGCCTTTTTAATTCCTAAATGGCCAATTTTGCATAGAATAGCGAACATACCCCTATCTTTGCATTTAACCGACATTTTCGCTGTAGCACTGCGGAAATATTCTCACCAACACTTACTTTTTCATTACCTGTTAGTTTTCGTTTGTTAGTGCAAAGCTATTTGAGGAACTTGGCATACCGCGGAATCTGTCTGATGGCATCTAACAGTGGTAAATTGATCTCGACATTCCTAAATGTTTCTAGGATCTCCTTGTCCTCCTTACTTTTTTGACACTGATTTAATCGTCCTGGGAATGGAGGTTGGATTTTCGGCAGTGGGGGTTTCGCTGGGACCTGTTCATCGTTTTCGGGTTTTTCCTAGGCACTTTCTTAGCCAAGATTTCTTCCAGGAATTGGTTCCAGCACCTTTTCACTTTTCAGCGTTACTGCATTTGCATTTTACCTCGGGTTTGGTTCTGTTTGTGATGGCAGCTTCCCTTGAGAGTTCATCTTCTCAATTGACGTGGTCAATTCTCTTATAGACGCTTCGGTTTTCTGTTGAAAATCAAGCATGTTAGCTGCTAATTTATTGACCAAAGTTTGTAGAGAATTATCTGAATCTCGTGGCTATTGTGGAACTCGGTTCTGGTATGGCTGGTTATATCGTGGGTTGGCCCCATAACTTAAGTTAGGGTGATCCCTCCATCCTGGGTTGTAGGTATTTGTGTAAGGGTCGTATCGCCTTTGTGGTGGCCCAAGAAAATTTCTCATAGCATCTAAATAAGCCATAGTATCATCATTCAAACTGGGACATGCATCAGTTGTATGTTCAGGGGTAGCACATATTCTGCATAATTGGGTTGTTTTTCCTTTTTCTGCAACAAGAGAATTCAAAATATTAGCAATTCTATCAACTTTATCTTCTAAGGTTGGATTACTTAGCTGATGAACACTTCTAGGGGGTTCAGGATTGGCTTAAAATTGCTGAGAATTTACAGCCATTGTGGAGATTAAGTCTCTTGCTTGTTGTGGAGTTATGTTGACTAATGCTCCTCCACTTGCGGCATCTACCATATTCATCTTCATGGGTTTCAGGCCCTCATAAAATTACTGGAGCAAAGACTGTTCTGTAATACCGTGTTGTGGACAACTTGCACACAACTTTTTAAATCACTCCTAGTAGTCATACAGAGACTCCGTGTCTTTTTGTCTTATACCTACGATTTCTCTTCTTAACTCGGCTGCGCGCGACGCTAGAAAAAACCTATTAAGAAATAAACGAGACAGATCAGCCCAAGTCGTAATGGATCCAAGGGGTAAATAAAATAACCATTCCCTAGCTGAATCTGCTAGGGAAAAAAGGAAAGCACGCAATTTAATTTGATCCTCAGTTACCCCCTGAGGTTTCATACTCAAACAAACCATATGAAATTCTTTTAAATGCTTGTAGGGGATTTCATTTTGTAACTCACGGAAAGTTTGCAGCAGCTGAATCAATCCTGACTTTAGCTCGAAATCAGTATCCATAGTAGGATACGCGATGCATAGTGGCGGTTGTTCTGTCGACGCTTCGGCCAGTTGCTGAATTGTCTGAGCCATAGTTTGAGGTGCTAAATTAGGGTTTACGTCAACCCTAGCGTTAAACACTTTTTCTGGGGAATCGACTTCTACTTTTTCACCTTCAAAAGTTTGAGTAGGGTTTTCGTTAACCTTAGACTCTGCTTCGTCGTCGATTCTAATTTCTGGCGGTGGATTGCTTTGAGTTCTAACCACCGCTGACCGTTTTTTTCTTAGCTTTGTTTCCTTGCGATTAGCTCTTGCAGTCTTTTCAATCTCTGAATCAAACGCAAGAGTTCCTGGAGCAGATCTGGTCATAAGAAACAAAAAACAAGATTAGTACGTTACCGATCCCCGGCAACGGCGCCAATAATTGATGTGTCATTGAGAGCACCAAAAATATCCTATTCCCTATAAAATAGTAGAAATAATGAAAAAGAATAGTAAATGGGAAGTAGTGTTGAATCTTCAGGGACTGGATTATACGAATGCTTGTTTCTCGAAATCCTTGGCAAAATCGTGCCCAAGAAAACCTGCATAACAGAGGAAAAATAAAAATAACAAAATTAAAGATTTGATTTGATTTGGAAAAAATGAAAAAATAAAATCTAAAGTTGACTGAAATTGTGATTACGAAATTAATAAAAATAATAAAGAGAGTTAAAGGAAAAGAAATTCTTATTGGTAGATTCCAGCTTCCAGTTGTCTCATTCTACCTTGGGTTCGATCCTCGGCTTTTAAATGACCCTTCTCAACTCAAGTAAGCTAGTTATAGTGAAAGAGGACGCCTACGACCACCAGCTCTAAAGATTAGACTTACGATTTTTAGGGAACCTGACTCTAACCAGTAATCTATGCTAGATCAACGCTTCTCAATGGCGAATCCCACGCCATTTTGTCTCCTTGGCTCGCCAACCTCTGACGCAGTAAGTTAACGAACCGACTATGCAATCCTTTCAAAACATACAAAGCGGCCGCCCTTGCATATGCTGAAAAGCTTACTTCTTAAGGGCCATGGACGAAGCGTCACCCGTGTCTTGAGAAACGATGAATACTTGGCGAGAAGGCTAAGTATGGATTCTAGGCCTCAAGAACCCTTTTGGGGGAATATTGACAATTTTCGGCTAGATAAGTTTTAGTGGCTCATGATAATGGTGGAAAAGAAAATAAATATAAAAATGGAAAAGAGAATTTTATTGAAAGAAAATATGAAGAAACAAAAGCCTAGACTTTCAGGGGGAGAGTGTTTACAGAAAAAAACGAACACAAATAGAGTTACTTCACCCCCTATTTATAGTGCTAGGAAGATAGTCTAATTGAACTTAAATTCTAAAAAGATAAATACATTTAATTAAAGATAAATAAAGATAATTAAAATAAAATCCTAAAATTTAAATAATCCTAATAATTATCTTAATATAAATAAAATGAAGTCTTATAAAATAAAATCTCGTCTTTTGCTTTTTTAGTCCTTATGTCTCCCATGCTTGCACTTTTGGCACAATCTTTTCCTTGTGTCGCATATCAGCCTAATGTGTCTCCAAATTCGTACTTTTGTCCCTCAATTTTGCTTTTGCCTCCAAATCAATCCCTAAAAGATAAAAAGACATAAATAGCTTAAATTAGTAGGATCAAGCCCAGAATAAATACATGATTAATATATAAAAATACGTTATTCTAGAGCATTATCAAAATGGAAACACATATCTAGTTCTTCAACAAATAGCTAGGGATATTTTAAGCATTCCTGTTGCTACAATCCCTTCGGAGTCTACTTTCAGCACTAGTGGTGGAGTACTTGATCCTTATCATAGTCGACTTCTACCAGAAAGTATTGAGGCTTTGATGTGTGCTCAAAATTGAATTTAGGCTAATTTTAAAGGTAGTTTATGATATTTTTATTTTGAATTTGTTTATAAAATGGTAACATATCATTTTTTTACATTGAATTTATTTGTCAAATAAAAGTGCAAGTTACTTATAAAAAAGCTTACATATGCAGGTCCAGGTGAAGTTAAAGAGATACGATGCTTACAATTGATAAAAGAATTAGAAAATGAATGTGATATAGAAGTAACATAAGTGACATGTATTGATTGATTTTTGGAACTTTTGCACTTGTATTGCATTTGAAGGCATTTATGATGTATTTGAGACATTGTTTGTATTTGGATATGTAAGGATTTTATTTTCTGAATTTTTTAAACTCGTGTTTAAGTTATATTTTATTTACCAATTAAAGGGTTGTGATGATTTTTTTTTTAAATGGTGACAGTTGGAATAATATCACATATGTGATGGAAGTCTGGAGGACATGTATTTCATACTTTTTTCATAAAAAATTAGTTTATATTTAACTGATACTTATAAATATATTATATGAAGTGGATTGCGAGATAGGTATAGCGAGGATTAGGTGGGTCTGAGGACCCACGTGGGTGCCAGGGCGAGGATGGGTGCAGTGAGTACATCCTTAGTCAGATCGTCTGAGAAGAGTCAATTTATAACCCTTTTTCGACCAGGGAGACAAATTGTTAAATAATAATTACAACCCGACCCGGGATCCAACCTGGAATCCAACCTGATTAGCCGACCTATATAATAAAATTCTAAGGCATGAGACTGGAGGGCTTCTTCTTCCTCTCTATTTTTAATTCTCTGCTCTTGGAGAATGAAATCACTCAACCCCGTCCCTTTTTGCTATCAACAAAATAAAATTATAAATAAATGAGTTGTTAAAAAAAATTACCTCCTTAGTAAGAAAACCCAAATATGTTTACCATCATTGTAAAATAATTAAACTATTATCTAGTGTGATTTAGGAACTTCCATAAATATTATATCTCCACCTATTTATTCATATTTGAATATTGGGTCATTAAAAATACATGTAAGATATTTTAATTAATTGATATGTCCATTATTTACCCTAAGACCGTATTAGAGGATATTTTAGTGTAAGTAATAGATTGGTCTTTCCCACCAATTTTTGTACTTGTATGGAAGATGATTTTTTTTCTTAACTCAACACCAATTTTATACAAAATATATTTTATGAGAACATCTAGGATTAAAATTGATAATGCATGATGGTACACTTACTACAAAATTTGATAATGATACACTTATTATAAAATTTGATAGTAATACTAAATTTAATATTTATGATGTCATGAAAAACTTAATGTTGTGTTTATTGTTGATGCTATTTATAAACCCATTTGATTATAATGATGATATTAATTAAAATTAAATTAATCGATTAAATTTATTTAATCCAATTAATTGATTCGTTGTTGAATTCAGTTCAGTCAAAAGAACAATTAATGATTTTTAAAATTTTAATTATCAATTAATTCAATTTAAAATCGGATAATTAATCAAACTTAATAATTAATATTATGTGTTAATTTTAAGACTTATGTAGTCTTTATAAAATTTTGGTTAACTTTCAAGATAAAACATATATTTCGATTAATTTCAATGTATTTTTCTTATGTTTTATACTTGTTTTAATCAAAAGACAAAAATATATAAATTTCGATTGATTTAGTTAATCGACCGAATTAATCAAATTATTTCGATTCAATTAACTATTAAAGGATTATACAATTCGATTAATGCTAATTCGGTTCGGTTAATAATTTAACTCACAATTTGAAATCCCACTCTTGAATGAAGGATTACAGAGGTTACAGAAATTTTCAAATTGATACCAACCAAAATTTAAAAGAAGTAATTCCGCAAAATTAGTTTCCATTGCGGCACCAACATCACATAACAGTAGAACCAAAACAGGAACCCTGTAGCGCCATATTCCTACCAAGAAAAATAATCTTTAAATTCAATAGCCAAACTTAAAAAATAAAATCCACAACAATCCAACTTGTTGTTGTACCTAAGAAAAATAATCTAAAAGGTATACCTTAGCATACTGCATCAAGAAAGTCAAGCAGATACACTGCCAGAACCTAGTAACTGCATCAAAATGGATGACCAACCCAACTTGGGATACACAGTTTGAAAAAACATATACCCACTTCTAAATCCCGAATTATGCTAAAATCAATAGGAACTCTTATTCAGTAGACAAACAACTTAGGTTTCACAATAACTCTAATAGAACAAAATGTGAGTAAGTGATACATCTTGAATTTTCTTAGAGCTAGTTAGTTTCAACATTAGTATTCCGTATACCAAGACTAATACTAATAAAATATACAACCATATAACTAAAATAATTCCCAGCACAATAAACCAACAAGCATTCACTTACAAAAATATGAAAACAAGAAACGCTAAAAAGCATCCACATTAGCAGTCACAATAACAAAAATCCTAACCTTGAAAATGCTTTAACCCCTTAATTCTAGCGGTTGAGCTCAGCAGGCAATGGACGATTAAACCCGCCTCTTCGGTTCATATACTGCCTGGGCTGCCGCTTAGTCACGGTCCTAACTCCACTAATATCAGTCCCAGGTACATGTTTCCCTTTGGTGGAATCAAAACCAACTGGAATCCCTAACTTCTTCATCATCTCCATCTCATCCTGCTCTCCTGCATCCCCATCCCCATGCTCATTCTCATTCTCATTCTCATTGTTTCCTTTCTTCTGCTGCTGCTCTTTAGCTATCTCGTCCACAAAATCCGACACTGCCTTTTGCCTATCCTTCTCCCTTTCCTCGCTTTCGTGGCGGTGACGTTTCCTCGGGGGTTCATCTGATGGTGTTCGGTGCCGGTGCCGGTGATGACGGTGGGCAGAGCGTTCCTGAGAGTGGGAGCGTGAACGGTACCGTTCACGGTCAGGGGAACGCGAAGAAGAGCGCGTGTGCCGGGATCGGATACGCTCCGGAGTACGGGATCTCTTGCTGCGCGTCCGTTCCCTGTCTCTGTCTCGCTCTCGGTCGCGAACATCTCTGTCTCGCCTGCGATCCCTTTCGCGTTCACGCTCTCGGTCTCGGTCTCTCTCGCGATCCCTCTCGCGTTGCCTGTCACGGTCTGACATTGCAGAGGATAGCGGTGGTGGACGGAATGGATGGCGTCCAGTAATTTCCCTTGGAGCAAAGGAACTAGAAGAACGGGAACTGCGATTCAAAACCACAGTAATTCAGCAAATCATAATAAGATACAAATCATGCACTAAGCGCAACTGAATATGGCATTGAGAAACAGTGAAAATTGAATAAATTGTCAAAAGAAAAACACGAACCCTATCACCTTCAGTAAATAACAAAATTGACGAAATCAAACAGATGAAACCTAGAAAATGAGAATAAAAACGGATAAAGAACTAAATCATTCCAAGAAAATGTCGTTATCAACGATGTAAATGCCAGATGAAATCTTGATTGCAGTGGTTGTTCAATCAATCACTGGAAGAAAAGGAAAGTGGCAAAAGATAGACCGATTAGTACCTTGTAGAGATGATTTTCAATGAGACGAAGCTAACAAAAAGCAGAGAGAGCTTTACTAAAAATCGGAAACGAGAGTCAATCCAAATCACGGAAGCTATAGAGTAGATACAGTTAAGTACTGAGAAGGTCGCCACAAAGAATCGTTACGATGTCGGCGGCAGCGGTGAGAGTGGGAGAGAATTTTGGGCGAAAAAAATCAAAAAATGATAAAGGAAGATAACATCACGCAATCTCTTTTTTTTTTTTTTCGTGACGTTTCCTTATCGAATTCCCCTACATCCGGATTTTTTTTAGGTTTCTAAGCAGGAAAATAGATTAAAGAGGAAGAGAGCTGAACTCCGGTGGCATCAGCTGGCCCGAGGGACGTCTGCGACTGCAAAGTGGAGTGAAGGCGGCGGCTAGGGCAAATGGAGAAGGAAGAAGGAGAGTAAAGAGTGAAAAACCAAAAAAGGAACCAAAGCCAAAACCTATCCGTGACCTTCGCGTGAAAAAGAGCAAATGGAAAAGGGGAAATTTTCTTTTCAGTCCCTGTAACTTTTTGGCTAAACTATTTTCTAGCTTTTCCTTTTACATATTTAAAATTTAGTCCTTGTACTTTTCATATTTCAAAATTTAAGTCAAATTGTTAACACTGTTAATTTTTTTTATCAAAATACTCGCTTGGTAGCCATGTAAATAAAGAAAATACTTTATAATTAACTTAGATTTAACAAAATAATTTTAATAGTGTTAATAATTGGACTTGAAATTCTAAAAATAAATAGATTAAATTCTTAAAATAAAAGTATAGGGACTAAATTTAAATTTTAAAATTATAGGGACCTATGACATATTTTAATCTTTTAGAATACATCCTATACGGATAACACTAATAATATCTTTAGTATATATAATACTTATGTTGATTTAATAAATTAATCATCATTATAAATACTCCTACACCGAAACTAATAGGATGTGTTGGTATAGGCTCATCATATATTGACGAATAAGTAATATATTAGTATAGACCTACTTATACTTACGGAATTGGACCGTCAATAAAAGTAAGTGTTGGTATATGACAAATTATTTGTAGTGTATTCATCTCTATTTATGCGTTCATTGTAATTTAATTTCTTTATCTTTGGAAATATGAAATAGGGTTTAGGATTTGGGTTTATGGGTTGGGGGTTGATGGGGTCTGTGGTTTAAGGGTTCAAGTTTAAGGCCAGGGGTTTTGGGTTTGAGGTTTGGTGTAGTGTTTGAGTTTAGGGTGTAAGGTTTGGTGTCGAGTTTTAGGGTTTTGTGATTTGGGTTTTTAATGTTTTAAGTTTTAGGGCTATATGTTTAGGGTTTGAGGTTCGAGTTTCAGGTTTGAGTTTTTATGTAACACCCTTATACTCGACCCAACTGCTGGGTCAAGATATATGAATGTCATATTTAATGCCAGAGTAACTATGGCCACATACTGATAAATCGACCCTTTAACAAAGAATATTTTGTTATCATTGTCGTGTTATTCTCCTATTAAAGTTTTCTTGATTCAATCCGAGTAAAACTTTTAGCAACATTTTATTTCATCATTACATATGTACAAAACAGGGCTCCAATATCGATATTGGCACTGAGGTATCGATACCTTAGCTTAGGTATCGATACCCCTATCTTGGTATCAATACTGATTTAAGCTTTGATGTTTTAGAAAATCAAATAAAATCCATATGTATCAATGCCCTGAATAAAGTACCGATACTTTGACTGAAGTATCGATACCTTTCTCAAGGTATCGGTATTATGTCTCTAATATCGTTACCAAATTTTGATTCTATTTTTTAAAATAAGAGAAAATTTACTTTGAGTCAATTTGCACTTTATTCCCTAGCCTCTCATATTTATTTCAAAATAACCCTATATGTTCAAGATACAAAATTTATTCTCAAAGATTGTTATCAAACCACTCGAAGAATCATATGATGTTTCCTTAATAAATCCCATATACATGCTTTTGATACTAAAGTTTATCAAATTAATAGAATTATTACAATTTTACAAATAAATCCATTAAGGGTCATGCATTTTCAAAAATTAGATTACCCTTTTTATATGCCATTTCTATTGTCAAAATTTACTAATTTTATCAATTAGGACTTCCTCAATTCATCTTATATCAATTAGTCATTTAATGTCTTAAAAATGTTTTTGAATTTCATTTATGTATTAGTAAAATCCTTCATTTGCAATAATTTCCTTGCATTATAAATTCTCCTATTATTTCTCCTCCTCCTCTCCAATCCACATCCTTATTGTACATATATAAGATTCTTTAGTTTTTAGTATAACATGCTTTCATGTAACATTAATTATAATTACACGAATCACATGTATACTCTTAGTAAAAATTGTCCATTCAAGTACTAGTCACTAAATTATTTTTTATCTTTTTTCTATAGAACTCAAAATTTGGATCCGCTTGTTATTTTTGAAACTAGACTCAATTAAAATTTTACAATAAAATTTCAGAATTTGCACATAAGCCAATTAATACAGTTTATTCCTCAAAATTTCCCTTATTCTGCTATTTGACAGCTTCGATCCTTCTTCACTAAAAAATAATTATCTTTTAGCTCAGGATTCATATTATGTTACCATTTATTTCTTTTGAAAATAGACTCATCAAGAAATCAAACATATAAATTTCATCCAATAATAATTTTTTTTTACCATTTTTGATGTTTAGCTAAAGTCAAAATAGGGGAACTCGAGTCCATTTTGTCATTATCACATAAAAACTAATATATCTCAAAATCTATAATTTCGTTGCTTACATTGTTTCTTCCATATGAATATAAACTCAATACGCTTTAATTCCATATTTAATTCAACCTCTAACTAAATTTCTATGATTTTAGTGAATTTTCAAATTTAAGTCACTACTTCTATCCAAACTGTTTTAATGAAAAATTTTCTTTGTCATGGTTCTTTACACTATCTTTCATTCAATCATACATCATTACCATAGTTTTGATTACTATTCAATTTAATCACTTATATTTATCTGTAAATTACATATTCATTTCTTAATATTAGTACTTTTCACAATACAAATCATATTCTCTCTTACTAACCATTTTAGTGTTTTAAGTCTCTATACTTCATCAAATACTTTCTATTTCTAGTATTTAGATTAAAATACATGTTTCATAAATCTCATTCACAACATATTTAACTCAATCTATTGAAATACAAGTAGGGCCGGTATGAAACTTACCTCATTTGTCAAGAATTTTTTCATTTCTTCTTCATTTTCATGCCTTTCTCATCTTCACCACTTTCCTTCCCATTTTTTGTTCTCATTTTCTTCACTTTCATTTACTATTTTCTTACTTCTAAATTGATGAACGTATTCTTTAGAATCTCTACTTCATCTTTTCTCTTTGGTGTTTGAGGAAATTTTCAAGAATTTTGGGAGAAAAGTGAGCTTTCATCAAAAGACTAAATTTCTTAAGAAGCAAAATTCTCCCCATATATATATATATATATATATATATAGAAGTGATGGACGGTAGGTGTAGGAGAAATGAAGAATTTTCTTCATTTTTCTACAAAATATTTTTAATAAAATATTATTAATAATTAATAATTTAACTTTTAATGATTTCCATCCAAGGGTCATAATTTCTTCTTACTTTTCAATTTAATCTAATGGCCCAAATTTTTCTATAACCAAATATATTTTCCCATAATTATCTTATTTAAGAAATGACTATTTTACCTTTGTACTTTCTCTACAATTCCATCTTTTTATGACATTTTCTTGGTAAAATTTATAATTTAGTCCTTCTCATTTCTTCATTTGTTCAATTTGATCATTCTAAACACTTTCAACCTTAAAAAATTTTCACTATTGGCCCTTCAAATTTTCTATATTTATACTTTAACCCCTCACGTTTTAAATATTTACACTTGTACCATAGAACTTTTCTTATTTTTACGATTTAGTCCCTAACTCAGTGGGGTTTTGGGAATGCTACATTTTAGGTTTATGGTTGGGGGTCTAAGATCTAAGGTTTGAGTTTGAGTTTGGGTTTAGGGTTTAGGGTTTAAGCTCTAAAGTTTAGGGTTTAGGGTGTAGGCTTTAAGATTTAGGGTTTAAAATTTATGTCTAAGGTTTGAGGACTAGGGTTTAAAGGTTAGGGTTTATGGTTTAAGGGTTAGTGGTGATGCAAATTGAGCAGTTAAATCAAGTAAATTTTATAAGCGAAGTACATCTCAAACAATTTCCTAGTGTTTACTTTATGACTTAACATTGGCTTGACAAAAACAAATAGTCCCTTTCAAAGTTTTGAAGGAGGTAAACAAAGAGGCTTACAAATGAGGTGGAAGGCATCTATTTATAATCACATTAAAGCAAAAGAATTGTCTAATACTGCACGGTTTGCGAGACTAAAGTTCTAACCCCGTGACACAAACAAATATGCAGTGTAACACCCAAAATCAGATTATAAAACTTTATTTCAAATTGATTATTATTCAAATGCATGTTTAAAGTTCTTTATACAAGCCTACGAGGCCAAAAATATACGTTAAAGTTAGATCGGGACCAAACTAAGAACTTTCAGTACTTTTAGAAAACTTAAAAAAAAAAATTAAGTGAAACAGGGCCACACGCCCGTGTGGATAGGGACACACCCGTATGGGTAGGCCATGTGGTCACACATGCCCGTGTTCCAAACCTGTGGAGCACTCTGACTTGCATTCAAGAAGAAACTTGACTCACACGGCCTGAGCACATGCCCGTGTTGCTAGGCCGTGTGATAATTAAATTTTACAGTTAAGGTGCAGATTTCACACAGCTGCATCACACGACCATGTTGGAACCCGTTTGAGTCACACGGCCAAGCCACACGCCTATGTGCTAGACCGTGTGTCTAAACTTGGGCATTCTGTTTCTCATTATTAAGCTGCAGAGGACACATGGCCTTATCACATGCCCATAAGGTAGGCCATGTGTCACACACAGCCTAGACACACGCCCGTGTGTCAACCTGTGTGGACGAAAATAGACCATTTAAGACCACACTTCTCACCTTTTTTTATATCATCTGCACAAAATCACATTTATACACTAATAGAGTCCAACCAATCAATTATTTCAAGACAAAACATGTATATTTCATTTTCAAACACAAACATTACATTCAACTTACTTATATACTTAATCATTCATACAATTACATTATCAAATCAACCCTTATACATGCCATATAAATCAAAAAGTTGTTTAACAAAATCTACCTGAATAAATCTGGATAGTGTGATCCTTGATGTAGATCTGATCCTCCGTATGTATATAAGTCAATCTACAAAACAAATAACTTACACAAGTAAGCTTATAGAAGCTTAGTAAGCTCATAGGCTTAAAAACATAAATCTTACCGAACATTGTATACAATCATATCACTTTTAATTTAACTAATTCTTCCTATAAATCACAAAATCATTAATAAGCTCATTTGAATAATTTCCATGTTGCTATTCACGAATTTAACTCCTATGGGCCCATTTCTCATTTACTACCATAGTTAAATTAGGGAACAATAATGGAATTGAGTGCTTCATTATCACATTGCCATAGTAAAGCATGGACGTACACATAGTCACATATCACATACCGAAGCCATAGCCCTGCCATGGTCTTACATGGATCACATATCATACTGATGCCATATCTCAGATATGGTCTTATACGGATCACATATCATACCGATGCCATATCCCAGATATGGTCTTCTACGGAGGCACATTATCACATCATACTGATGCCATAGCCCAGCCATGGTCTTATACGGGAGTACATATCACAATACACCGATGTCATAGCCCAACTATGGTCTTATGCGAGCGCACTTATCACATATATTCCGTCAATTCATCATGATCATTAAATGAAAGCACTTAAAACCATTGTTCCGACTAATTTGCACTTTTAGTTAAATATTATTTGGTAATTAGTACAATTTGATAATATTCATCTACAATAAGATACCGTAGTAATCATAATATTTCATAATAAAACATTAAACTTTTCCATATGAACTTACCTGGGTTGATTTACAAAAGTCGTAGAATTTTCAAGGACTATTTTTGTAATTTCTCCTTTCCACGATTCACTTCGTTTTATTGATCTATAATTATAAAATCATTCCCTCATAGCATCTAATTCAATTCAATTCTACTTCACAATTTATGTCCTTTAATTTTTGAAATTACACTATTACCCTAAACTTTTCAGTTTCTACAATTTAGTCCCTACTCAGTTTATTCTTCAATTGAGCTAATTCTTCTCAAGTAACATTTTATCAAGACATTATAAACTACTTCAAAACCTTTAACATTCAAATTTTCAACACAAAACCCTAATTCCAACAACTTTCACAATTAGATCATAAAAATCAATTCTTATAAAATCTCTTCATAAAATCATCATATAATAAACTTAGAACCCCAATTGCATACTAAATCATCATAAAATTTTAGCACTTATTCATGGAAAATTTCAAAATTACTCATGAAATCAAAAATTAATGAATTAAACAAGTAGACCTATTTGTAAAAGACTCAAAAACACAAAAATTACAAGAAATAATCAAAAATTGAGCTTACATGTTGTAAAAATATGAGAGACCAGCTTAAAAGAACCCTTCAATGGTGTTTTTTCTGGAGAGGATGAAGAAAAATGAAGAAAACTCTAGATTTCCCAATTTAATCCAATTTTTAACTATTCAATTTTAACTACATTACCAATTTACCCTTAGTTCACACTATTTCTCAGCTAATATTTACCTAACCATCCAGCCCATTTTATTTTGGGTCAAATTGCTCTTTAAGTCCCTTTTATTTATTATTAAATCTATTTAATCACTTCTCTCAGTTTTACATCTTATTCGATTTAGTCCTTTTTATTCAATTGACTGCCGAAATGTTAAAATTTCTTAACAAAACTTTAATACTAACTTAGTAATATTCCATAAATATTTTTAAAAATATTTATGGCTCGATTTAGGAATTAGAGGTCTTGATACCTCGTTTTTATCTCATTTTATCTAAAAATTTCATTTAATTCATAATTTCTCTAATTCAAAAACATTTCTAAAATCACACTTAACTTTCACTTACTAATATCTAAACTCACATGTCGGATTTAGTGATCTCACATCACTATTCCGAAACCACTGAAATTTGGGCCGTTACAACTCTCCCTCCTTAGGAAATTTCGTCCTCGAAATTTCGTACATGAAAACAAATGAGGATATTGTGCTCTCATTGATTCCTCCGTTTCCCAGGTTACCTCTTCCAATCCATGTCGATGCCATAACACCTTTACTAACGGTACTCGTTTATTCCGTAGCTCTTTAACTTCTCGAGCTAGAATTTTCACTAGTTCCTCCAAATAAGTCATATTTGATTGTAGCTCTATCTCAGTATGAGGAATCACATGTGAAGGGTCTGATCTATACAGTCTCAACATAGATACATGAAATACATTATGGATTTTCTCAAGCTCCGAAGGCAAGGCCAATCTATAAGCTACTGGACCAATTCTTTCAATGACCTTATACGACCTAATAAATCGTGGACTAAGCTTTCCCTTTCTACCAAATAATAGAACTTTCTTCCACGGGGAAACTTTCAAGAACACACGATCACCCACATTGAACTCTATATCTCTTCTTTTCAAATCTGCATACAACTTCTGATGATCTGAAGCAGCTTGCAAACTTTTTCAAATAATCTGAACTTTCACTTCAGTTTCCCGAATCAAATCCACTCCCACTAATTTCGATTCACTTAATTCTAACCAATACAACAGGGTTTTATATTTTCTTCCATACAGAGCTTCAAACGGTGCCATTTTAATACTAGCTTGATAACTATTATTATAATAAAATTCAGCTAAAGGTAAATACTTTTCCCAGCTAACACCGAAATCAAGTATACAACACCTCAACATATCTTCTAAAATCGAAATCACTCCCTCTGATTGCCCGTCAGTCTGAGGATGAAAAGTTGTACTAAATTTTAATTTAGTACCTAAAGCTTACTGTAGTTTACTCCAAATTCTCAAAGTAAACCTCGAATCTCGATTAGAAATAATAGATGTTGGCACTCCATGTAATCTCATAATTTCTGACACATATAATTCCACTAATTTTTCAAGTGGAAAATCTGTTCTAACCGGAATAAGATGCGCTAACTTAGTCAATCTGTCCACTATCACCCAAATCTAATATTTCTTCTTCAGAGTCACAGGCAACCCAGATACAAAATCTATCGTCGCATGTTCCTACTTCCATTCTGGAATCATTACAATTTGTAACAAACCCGTAGGTACTTGATGTTCTGCTTTTACCTGCTGACAAATTAAGCATTTCACTACAAATTCACAAATTTCTCGCTTCATACCAGGCCACCAATACATTTTTTTCAAATCACAATACATCTTCGTACTTTCCGGATGAATCGAGTACATACTACTATGAGCCTCTAACAAGATATCGTTTTTCAATCCTAGATTATTCAGGACACAAATTCTATTGCGATAGTATAACATACCACTATCATCAATGGAGTACTCTAAGTTCAAGTTGTCCTGAACCATCTGTCATTTCAACACCAATTTTGGATCTTCATCTTGCAACTCCTGAATTCGTTGGAAGAATACTGGTTTTGCCTTTAATTCGGCCAACACCGAACCATCTTCATTAACAGACAGATGAGCATTTAATGCTCAAAGAGAAAATAATAACGATTTCTAACTAAGTGCATCTGCCATTACATTTGCCTTCTCCGGATGATAATCAATGACAAAATCGTAATCTTTCAATAGATTTAACCATCACCTCTGTCTCAAATTTAACTTTTTTTACGACATTAAATACTTCAAACTTTTATGGCCTGTATACACATAACATTTCTCCCTATATAGGTAATGTCTCCAAATTTTTAAAGTAAAAACTATGGCAGCTAGCTCAAGATCATGTGTAGGGTAGTTCCTCTCATGTGGTTTCAATTGCCGAGATGCATATGCTACAACTCTATCTAACCGCATCAGTACACAGCCTAAACCATTCAAAGATGCATCACTATGTACCACATATGGCACACTTGATTCAGGCTAAGTTAACACTGAAGCCTCTACCAACATTTTCTTCAACTGATCAAAACTTCGTTGGCACTCATCAGACCATATAAATTCAATATTCTTCTGTAGAAACCGAGTCATCGGTGAAGGAATTATTGAAAAGTATTTCACAAATCGATGATAATAACCAGCTAACCCTAGAAAACTTCGTACTTCTGTAACATTCTTCGGAGTTTTCCAATTAATCACCGCTGACACCTTGTTCAGATCTACTCGTATACCATCTACAGACACAATGTAACCCAAGAATCCCACTTCATGAAGCCAAAATTCACATTTGCTAAATTTTGCATATAACTGATTTTCTCTCAAAATCTGTAACACAACTCTCAAGTGCTAAGCATGCTCGGATTCAGTTTTTGAATAGATCAATATATTGTCAATGAACACAACTACAAATCTATCCAGATAAGGCTAAAAAATCCGATTCATTAAATCCATAAAAGCAACTGGAGCATTGGTCAAACCAAATGGCATGACTAAAAACTCATAATGGCCATACCGAGTTCTAAAAGCTGTTTTCGGCACATCACATTCTTTTACTTTTAATTAATAATACCTGGGCCTGAGATCTATCTTTGAAAATACTGCGGCACCCTTCAACTGATCAAATAAATCATCAATACGAGGTAAAGGATATTTATTTTTAATCATTATCTTATTCAACTGCCAGTAATCTTTGCACAATCTCAGTGACCAGTCCTTCTTTTTCACAAATAAAACAGATGCACCCCATGGCGACATACTCGGTTTGATAAGCCCTTTTTCTAACAACTTTGTAACTGTGTCTTCAACTCTTTTAACTCTGGTGGGGCCATTCTATACGGTGTCACTAATATGGGAGGTGTTTCCGAAAGCACGTCTATCACAAATTCAACTCCTCTATCGGGTGGTAAACCCAACAATTCTTCAGGAAACACATCAATGAATTCATTCACAACAGGTAATTGATTTAACTTTGATTTAGAACTCCGAGTGTCAAGAATATAGGCTAATTATGCCTCATTTCCTTTACAAAATAATTTCTGGGCAGAAAAAGATGAAATCATTTTAACAGTATCGTCCACATTCCCAAACTCAACCAAAATGATATCTCCTGTCTGGCATTTCAAACTGATTCGTTTTACTCGATAATTCACTACCACATCTTATTTCATTAACCAGTCCATGCCAGAGATTACATCAAATTCCCGAAAGGGTAATAACATCAAATCAGCAGGGAAATCACAGCCCTTAACTTTTAGTGGACAGTTACAACATATTAAATTAACTACCACACTTTGCCTTAACGGATTTGCAACTTGTACATCATAATCAGTAGGCTCAACAAATAAATTCTTTTTAGATGCTAATGTAGTGCAAATATATGAATGTGTAGACCCAAGGTCTATTAAAGCATATACAGGAATATCATAAAGATAGAAAGTACCAGCAATTATGTCTGGAGCTGTCGCTTCTTCTCTTACTCGAATGGTATAGGTACGAGCAAGGGCCTAGCTTCTGATCGACTAGCAGTATCTTTCATACCTGATCGAGTTGCCTTTGTAGCATTACTCTGACCAGAACATTTTCCTTTTTGAGGAGTTTTCTATTTCTCTTTCTGTTCTACTTTTTCTATTCATAGTTGGGGACAATCTCGAATAAAGTGGTCAGTGGCCCCACATTTATAACAAGCCCCTAATTTACCTCTACATTCACTGGGGTGACTTCTTTCACAATATTGGCATTTAGGCCTTGGGGTATTTTGCACACTACCCACGCTAACAGCAAGTCTGTCAGATGCCCTAAAATCAGATTGTCTTGATCTACTCCTTCCCGATCTTTCAGGTGCTAAAGTAGCTTGACTGAATTCCTCTTTAAATTTCTTCACCGGTACAGTCGAAAAAGACTTAGATGCACTTCTTTTGAAAGATTATTTACTCTTTCTATCTTGTTGCATCTTTCTATTATATACTTCTTCAAGTTTCTGAGCATGATCTGATAGAACAACGAATTCCCGTATTTCAGTGCCCCCTATCATCATTTTGATCTCATCATTATGCCCTTCTTCAAATCTGATATGTATTTCTTCCTCAGTAGGTACAATATCTCGAGCATATTTGCTGAGATAAACAAATTCTCTTTTATATTCAGCGACTGACTTGTTTCCCTGTCGTAAGTCGAGGAATTCTCTTTTCCTCTTATTCAAATATCTTCTACCAACATATTTCTTCTTAAATTCATTCTGAAAAAATTCCCAAGTGATTTACTCAGCCGGTACCACGGCTTCAATTATTTCTCACCAGTTATAAGCTTCTTCTTTCAATAGTGACACAACACATTTTAAGTAATCATCTGGTGAGCATGCCATTTGTTTAAAAACCCTCATTATACTTTGTAACCAATACTCAACTTTGACAGGGTCATCATCTGCTCTTCCCCGAAATTCTTCAGCCCCATGTTCTCTGAGCTTTTCAAACGGAGAACGTTTACTAGATTCCGTTGTTGGAGGGGGTGGAGGAGCAACCTGGGGTACTACTGATGTTGAAATAGAGGGAGGAGGTTGCTGAGTATGATTTCTTTCTCGCACATTCTCATTATACCACTGATTCATAAATCTATAAATCATATTTTTGAGTTCTTGTTCTTGTATCAAGGAAATTGGAGCCTCACTATTTGTTCCTTGTTCAGAGGTCTGTAATCTACTGTTAACTTCTTCTTGCTTAGTATGTTCTGGTCTATTTGACATCTTTTCAATTCGAAGATAATCTATAATAAAAATAGGGATTAGATCGGATCATACACATCACACAATCACAAATTTATATGGCATATATTTCTAAGCACTGTACACATCACACACATTCCGAGAATCAGCTAAACTGAAGCTCTAATACCACTAAATGTAACACCCAAAATCAGATTATAAAACTTCATTTCAAATTGATTATTATTCAAACACATGCTTAAAGTTCTTTATAAAAGCCTACGAGGCCAAAATATACGTTGGACTTAGATCGGGACCAAACTAAGAACTTTCAGTACTTTTAGAAAACTTAAAAAAAAAAATCAGTGAAACAAGGCCACACGCCCGTATGGATAGAGACACACCCAAGTAGGTAGGCCGTGTGGTCACACACGCCCATGTCCCAAACCCGTAGAGTTTTCTAACTTGCATTCAAGAAGAAACTTGAGTCACACGGCCTGAGCACATGCCCATGTTGCTAGGCTGTGTGATAATTAAATTTCACAATTAAGGTGTAGATTTCACATGGCTGCATCACACGGCCATATTGGAACCCGTGTGAGTCACACGGCCAAGCTACACACGCGTGTGCTAGACTGTGTGCCCAAACCTGGACATTCCGTTTCTCATTTTTAAGCTGCAAGGGACACACGGCCTTATCACATGCCTATGAGGTAGACACATGGCCTAGACATACGCCCGTGTGCCTACCTGTGTGGATGAAAATAGGCCATTTAAGACCACATTTCTCACCCTTTTTTATATCACCTGCACAAAATCATATTTATACACTAATAGAGTCTAACCAATCAATTATTTCAAGACAAAACATGTATATTTCATTTTCAAACACAAAACATTATATTCAACTTACTTATATACTTAATCATTCATCAATTACATTATCAAATCAACCCTTATACATGTCATATAAATCAAAAAGTTGTTTAACAAAATCTACCGGAATAAATCTGGATAGTGTGATCCTTGATGTAGATCCGATCCTCCGTATGTATATAAGTTAATCTACAAAATAAATAACTTACACAAGTAAGCTTATAGAAGCTTAGTAAGCTCATAGGCATAAAAACATAAATCTTACCGAACATTGTACACAATCATATAACTTTTAATTTAACTAATTCTTCCTGTGAATCACAAAATCATTAATAAGCTTATTTGAATAATTTTCATGTTTCTATTCACGAATTTAACTCCAATAGGCCCATTTCTCATTTACTTTCATAGTTATATTAGGGAACAATAATGGAATTGAGTGCTTCATTATCACATTGCCATAGTAAAGCATGGACTTGCATATAGTCACATATCACATACCGAAGCCATAGCCCTGCTATGGTCTTACACGGATTACGTATCATACCGATACCATATTCCAGATATGGTCTTATACAGATCACATATCATACCGATGCCATATCCCAGATATGGTCTTATACGGAGGCACATTATCACATCATACTGATGCCATAGCCCAGCCATGGTCTTATACGGGAGTACATATCACAATACACCGATGTCATAGCCCAACTATGGTCTTATACGGGCGCACTTATCACATCTATTCCGTCAATTCATCATGTTCATTAAATGAAAGCACTTAAAACCATTGTTCCAACTAATTTGCACTTTTAGTTAAATATCATTTGGTAATTAATACAATCTGATAATGTTCATCTACAATAAGATACCTTAGTAATCATAATATTTTCATGATAAAACATTAAACTTTGCTATATGAACTTATCTGGGCTGATTTGCAAAAGTCGTAGAATTTTTAGGGACTATTCTTGTAATTTCTCCTTTCCACTATTCACTTTGTTTTATTGATCTATAATTATAAAATCATTCCTTCATTAGCATATAATTCAATTCAGTTCTACTTCACAATTTATGTCCTTTAATTTTTGAAATTACACTATTACCTCAAACTTTTCAGTTTCTACAATTTAGTCCCTACTCAATTTATTCATCAATTGAGCTAATTCTTCTCAAATAACATTTTATCAAGACATTATAAACTACTTAAAAACCTTTAACATTCAAAATTTCAACACAAGACCCTAATTCCAACAACTTTCACAATTAGATCCTAAAAATCAATTCTTATAAAATCTCTTCATAAAATCATCATATAATGAACTTAGAACCCCAATTACATACTAAATCATCATAAAATTAGCACTTATTCATGAAAACTTTCAAAATTACTCATGAAATCAAAAACTAATGAATTAAACAAGTGGACCTAATTGTAAAAGTTCCAAAAACACAAAAATTACAAGAAATAATCAAAAATTGAGCTTACATGTTGTGAAAATATGAGAGACCAGCTTAAAAGAACCCTTCAATGATGTTTTTGCTGAAGAGGATGAAGAAAAATGAAGAAAATTTTAGATTTCCCAATTTAATCCAATTTTTAACTATTCAATTTCAACTAAATTATCAATTTACCCTTAGTTCACACTATTTCTTAGCTAATATTTACCTAACCGTCCAGCCTATTTTATTTTGGGTCAAATTGCTCTTTAAATCCCTCTTATTTATTCTTAAAGCTATTTAATCACTTTCCTTAGTTTTACATCTTATTCGATTTAGTCTTTTTTATTCAATTGACTACCGAAATGTTAAAATTTCTTAACATAACTTTAATACTAACTTATTAATGTTCCATAAATATTTCTAAAAATATTTATGGCTCGATTTAGAATTAGAGGTCTCAATACCTCTTTTTATCTCATTTTATCTAAAATTTCCTTTAATTCATAATTTCTCTAATTAAAAACATTTCTAAAATCACACTTAACTGTTACTTACTAATATCTAAACTCACATGTTGGATTTAGTGATATCACATCACTATTCCGACACCATTGAAATTTGAGTCGTTACATGCAGGCATGTATACACGTGTATAAATGTATAGACGTATGTTTACATAACCAATTATGCATTAGCATAATTTGAATGATTGGTAACAAAACCACTAACAACCATGTTTTTATATCAATTTAATAATATATTTTAGGGGTTGAAACAATCAAACACCCTTTAAACATGAGAAACCCAAACCATGCGATCATATGTATGTTGCCACATATAAAAACTTATAGTCATTTTGGAACTGTAAGGACTATAATCTAAAGAGTTCTAACCAAAGGGTGTTAATATTCCTTAACTCACTGTCATTTGGAATTGTAAGGATTATAATCTAAAGAGTTATAACTAAAGGGTTGTAACAATATTCCTTGGGAAAATTGGAGTAAGCATATCTCATGAAGCAAACACTTTGATTAAAAACTAACAATGTGGAAGAGGCAATTGGTTGAAATAGCTAACTTTGACACAAGATAGTTGAAGTTAAGGTTATTTTAAATTTTTGGAGATAACCTGCAAATTGAAGTCTATTTATTCAAATAAAAATGGGAAAATTAAAGGAAATCTTTCATTTATTTTTTTCTTTTATTAAAAAAACATGTTGAAAAAGGTAATACACGCAGTATGGTAAGAAAAGGAGAGAGATGAATAAGACAAAGTTTGTTGAGAAACATCAGAAAAGAGAAAGTAAAATGTGAAGGGAAATAAAACAAAAAAAAAAAGAAGCTTAAGGATGAGTTAAATAACCTATGGTATTAACAACTCTCAAGCATCTAAATTTATAAGAATTTCATGTAAATTTCAACATATTATCATTTTAGTTCCTAAACTCAAAACCAACCAAATTCACTTTACAAAATAGTCATATTTCATAATAAAACTTCAAATCCAATCATTAACATCCAAAAAGCTTTAAAAACAAAACTGGTGACTTTTCAAAACTTTGACAGTATTATAAAATGGTCTCTTGGCTAGCTAGATTAAGTTACGGCGATCTCAAAAACATAAAATTTACGAAAAATAGACCTCAGAAATACTTACATGCAAGGGTCGAACCTCAAGCTTGAAAAAAAATGGCTTCCTTTGGTTTTTGGTTGAAGAAACGGTGAAGAGAACCATGAAAAAGATGATGAATTTTAATTTTATGTTTTAACCCTTTCCATATTTACTATTTTAACCTTAGATTACATACAAATTAATCAAAAACATACATATGAACTGTCCATATAAACAATTATGGCATAATTGCCATTTAAAACCTTTCAATTATATTTTTATACCTTAATTAACTATTCAAACATCAAAATTACTGGATCAAACTTTAATACGACACTCTAATGATCTTGTAAATATTAAATAAACAATTTTAAGGACCACTTAATGGAATTATGGTCCCAAAACCACGGTTTCCGACACCATTGAAAATAGGTTGTTACAGGTACTCCCTATGTCAAAGGAATGTCTTGGAGGCATTCTAAGTGGCCTATTAAATATCAATTCATCTGTGCCATCTTAGTGTTGGGAAATTTAACTTAGTGAAGTGTTTATAATAGAAGTTGGTGCAATAGGGTCAGTAGCACCTTCAAGTTTCCACTTGGCAGGAAGGTAAATTTCATGCCATTGTATTGTTCTTGGGATCGTGGTATGAGATCTTAAGGTGTCTGTTTCTATCAAAAGGGTTTCTCCTTTTGGATTTGGAAGTAAAGAGTTGGTATTGGCTACAGAATACATAACTTTGAATTGGAGCTGATAGACTAAAGTTAATACTTCAAATCCAAGAAGCATTTTGTAATTATGGGTATGAATTTGAAGGGTCAAGGATTGTAAAATGTTTTTACTAGTTAAATAAACCATAAAATTTTGTAGCAATTTAAATGTATTAGGGCAATACATAGGTTTGTTTCTATAGTTCCTAGTAAGGAGTCATTAAACATAATGTGTCTTTGGTCTCTTAAGACAACTAAAATTGAGGTAGTTTTAGTGGCTTCAACGTTAAGAGGTTTTACACCGACTTGGACTAATCCAAAATGGACATATTTATATTTTTGTTCTTTGAGTTTGTTAATGATAACCTTAACTAATAATTGGATTGTTTCATATTCTTTTTGAATAGGTAAACTTCTTTCCTTTTTTTTTTTTTATAACGTAACTACAAAAGGCATTTAAAGTTTCAAAATTTGTTTTCTTATAAACTTGGTTTGTTGGAATTCTCAGGAGAGTCCAATTATAAGATCTTTGGGAAACATTTTCATAATATTTTTCTTTTCATTAATGGTATTGTTTGAGGTTTTTGTATTTCTTACAGAGGAATCTACTATCAGAATTTCTGGATTACTACGATTGCCTACAAGGATACTCTGTTCTTAACACGCCTAACCCATGGCTAACTGGATTGTGTATTAATACTCAGCAAAAATAATAATACATTAATAAATATAGTTAAACCAGAACTCGGAAATATTGAAAACAAAATTGAAGATTTCCAAACTTAGAATTACTCGTTCCTCTTTGGCTCTTGGACAAAACTTAAATTTATATACTACTTAAGTTTTGCTTACATAAGAGTCATAGTCTAACCACTTTGCTATAATGTAAAGCCAAAAATAAGCATAGGATAATCTTGACATAATTCAATAAGAGTCTCGGTGTAATTCAATGTCTTCTTCAAATATAGAAAGTGACTTTATTTGATCCACAAGTAACTAATTTTCAAGATTTCAATTTTAACTAAACCGATCTCCATGTTTTGGACTCCAACACATTCAAATATATTAAAAAAAATAGCTTAATACTTTATTCTAAAATTTACCAACTTTAAAAAGAGAAAGAATTGTATGAAACTGTAATTCTACGTCATCCTTATCTCTTTCCAATGAGAGAATGATAAATCAGATTTTTTCTTTTGATTTTCAGCCTATTTCTCCTGAAAAAATTAAAATCAAGCTAAAAACACTAAAAATTGGGAGAAAAAAATCTGATTTGTCATTCTCTCATTAAAAAGGATAAAGTGAAATCATAGTTTCATATATTCCTTTCTCGCAACTATTTCAACCACTACAAAGTATTTTTATTACCTTTAAATGTGTGAACTGTGTATCCTTTGTTTTGAGTTATTATATTTAATCATAGCTGACGTTAAAACTAACTCGATATTAACAAATTTGTAGTGGCTACTTTCTAATGGAAAATCCAAACATTGTTTATTTGTGGCAATTTAGCATATTTGATATTCCTTATATTTTATTTGCATTCTGAACATGATTCTTCACATGTTCATATATCTTTTCAAGGTGGGACTTTATCTGTGGAAAGTAGCCATTTTTTGATATTTAATTAACTTCTATCTTTATTTTGTTAATTAAAATTTCCCTTTTTATTTTGGCTAAAATGTGGCATACAAACCTTCCACCAATCTCAACATTTTGTATAATAAAAGTATCATCAATTAAATCTTTAAGATATTAAAATGCTTCTAGAAACCATTATTGTTAAGTCAATCAAAAAGCCACTTTTTTTCTAAACCCATTTGATATTTTGATTCAAAGGAAATTGAGATTTGTTTTACTTGAAAAATAAGGATTGTTTAAATTTTAAGTGTTTTACTGAATTGGTGTTAATCACTAATCGAGTCTCAACTCAATTGTGAAATTATCAAAAATCTTAAATTTTTAGCAAAGAACAAATATTATATTAAGGGTAATATTGTCTTTTTGTATTTTATATAGAAAATATATGTGCACAATGGTATTTGAACTTGAAACCTTCTTGCATTTATAAGCTCAACTTTACATTTTCAAATAAAGCCCCATATGGGATGTGCCTCGTATTTTAGGTCATATAGACAACGACGTCATGATGAGAAACTTTTCGACGTTGATGTCACGACTACAGATGACATGTATGGGGACGTTGAGACATGGAGACGTGTTCCCCATATAAATCGGGTTTCTTCCCTAGTTAAACTTTACTATCTTTTCCCAGTTAAACTCTGATTTCTCTAGGGATATTTTAGTATGATTAGACCTCTAATCTTAGCCTATTTAAAGTGGCATTGTATTCCTGTTTTGTGAGGCTAATTAAAAAGTCAATTAAAGATGTAGTAATACAAGGCTTTTCTTTTGGAGGCAACAAGATGTAATCGCAGATGAGTTTTGGTGAGAGTTTTCTTGATAATTATAAAAAAAAATTTATCCCTTTTGAGAGAACTCTATGAGAGTTAGGGTTTTATTTTCGGGGTTTGGGTTTGTACCTTTAGTACATTTAGGTTTATTTTCTCCATATTGTACTCTCGTTTATTTACCCATTTAGTGAAAAGTCGAAGCCTCCTTTACCCATAGTTTTTATCCTCTTAGAAGGAGTTTTCTACGAAAAATTTGTGTATTTGATTTTCTCTACCTTTTCTCTTTCGTTATTTATATGAGTCGATCCCCAACACCCCTGTTTAATTTTTATTTCAACCTTTTATAAATTTCTAAAACTTTTTTTCACCCACATCGCCGATGTATCATAATCTAATCCAATTTTACTTAAGATACCTTAATTTAATGGTAATGAGTTGAAGTCCTGCATATATAATTAGTATTCTAATATTCGGTTTTTATTGTAGTTATTTAGCTTGTAATTTTATTTTATTTTTGAAAAAATTTATTGTATATCTAGTTAATAAACAAACAGGTTGCAGATTGGCAAGTTTGGAATCTTGGGTGCTGCTTAATCTTTGCTTAAAAGAAATGTTGTTAATGAGTCTTTTGTTATTATTAATTAATATATATCAACTTCTTAAATGCTAGGTTTTTGGTTTCATTATTGAATTTATAAAAGTAATTTAAAGAAGTTAAAAAAAATAAGCATATCTTTATAACAAAAAATTAAAAGTGGCAGATATTTTTGAAACCAAACTATTTTATTCTATCTTTACACCGTTTGTATTGTTCTCAACTATCATTAATTACAATGACGCATTGATATTAAGATCTAGCTATACCCAACCCATCTCTCATACACTGAAATCCAAAAACACTACACTCTAATAACCATATATACCACAATCAAACCTACTTTTTTTTTTTTAATGCAATCAATGACTGTTTTATATTTTCTGATCATCTTCTATCATGCTTCACTTCGATTTGAAGTATCCAACTAATCAGTTGCTTTTATAGATAGTCTTGTTTGAATATGATTATCCCTTTTCCTTTTGTAATAAGATTCTCTATTATTTTATGCTTTAATTTATCGATCATGCCTTTTTTTCCTTCCCTTTCGATTAGATCGTGTGCATGTAGCTTTGCTTTCAACTTCTTTGTTTATATCCCACATTATTCCATGTAAGAAAAGCATCTCCTATAAAGTAGATTCTTGGCCTCACCTTGTTAACTAACTCTTCATGTTATAATCTAAATGCCACACATCTCATACAACAATTAAAAACTTGAAGATATATATGGATTTAACTCTTTTAATGAAAAATTATAATTAAATTAAATTAGACTTTAAATAAGATAAATTCTTTCAATATTATTTTTTTATAAGATTCAAATATGAGATCTTACTTTATAAATATCGAGTTTTTCTCTCAACGCAATAAATATTGATATAGTCTAAATACAAGGAATTAATTGATACCCTCCTTACATTATTAATGAGCCAACATTTATTTCCTCATGAAATTTAAGTATGATTCCTTAAAGATATTGTATGTGCTTGAATATATATATATATATATATATATATATAGCTTGTTTTGTTAATATCACACTTATAGTGGCAAGGTGGCATTTGGTTCCCTTGCCAACTTCTCATAAATGCATTCATGCTTTTATGCCTCCCTGTGATTTATTGCAATGAAGGTAGCTAAGTCTAGGAATCTGTTCACTGTGATTTATAGTGATAAGGTGACTGATAGGATAATTAAATGGTTATATACAGCGTGTTACAAGCTATTCATTCTATTGTATAAGAATAAGTTTTTAATAATATAAATAGATAAAATTTTTAACAAAATAATTAATTTGTTCTTTGATCTAACATATAAAGATTAATTTATCCCTCTTTTTTTATTTTTTTTGTAAAAGAGGCAACATACAACCCGACTCTTAATACTAAAACCCTTAAGGGACTTTTAACTTCATATATGATCATATTCTTATAACTTTGTATATCAGAATTTTATAGATGGGACCAGTATAGGGACAGTTCCATACCATTTCAGAAATTATATTTAATGCAACACATTACAGTTACAGCCTACAAATTTAACTACTTCAATGACAGACAACTATCTAGCAGCCAGCTCTTCTGAAGATACCATTGGATAATACTATACAATTGAATAGGTAGCGTAGTTATTTCTTAAATACACACATGGAGCAGAAACCAGTTCTTAGAATATGATGTAAGAAATGTGGGTCAACTACCATTCGGCTACCATTACCACTTGCATCCAAATTTATCGGATGTCTCAATATTAAACTACATAGATAACTACTCTTTAACTCTTTGTTAATGACATTTAATTGCCTGATTTTGACCAAAGAATGGAACAAGAGACTTGAGGAGCGTTGTTGTTAAAGGAATCTTGGGTGTTAACAAACAAAACATGTTAGTTGTTTTTGTATTTGTAAGAAGAATATATGTAGGATGCTTGGTTTTGGCGTTTTCTAGTTGAATGAGTAATTATGACATTTCAAGCATAGTTGAATATTTTTTTCCAGCTGATGCAAGCTTCAATAAACAACAGGATTCAACTAATGGAATATTTCTCCTAAAAGATGCTTTAGTTAGGCATGTAGACTTTGGATAACAAAACTGATTTGGACCAAAGCTTCTGGATTTATGCATTTGTGCTTATTACATTTGTCTACAATTGAGTAATCGAATTCTTGCCCATAATTCATATGTCATGTCAAGATTCTTCATGTTTAATACTATAATCAACATTTAGAAATTGATTTGTCATTCAAAATAAACATATCGTGTTTGAGGTTAAGGACCAATCCTATGATTGATTTTTTTCTTAAGTCAAATGTTTGTTTTGATAAGTTCCTTCCCCGATATTATCATATTGTAGTTAGTAAAAATTCTAACCTTAAAAGCGATACGATTTATTTTATTACTACAATAACGATTTATATTTAATGTATTAATTATTTTAATTTGTTAAATGAATCTAATGATTATATTATACATGATTTTAAAAATTTTAACAAAAATTATTATTAATGGTGCACTATCATTATATGAAATGTTTAATGTGTTGAATTATATATCATATATGCAAACTATGTTATGGACATATGGGGTTCTTAGTTAGATTACTTGGGGGAGAAATTGTGGTGTAACAGTTAACGAGCCAGCCCATTGGGAGTTTGGGTTCGTCAGTTGGATTGAAATGGGCATGAAATTCAATTAGGAGCAAGCAAATTTATAGGAAGACCATTATTCGGTTATAATCATGTTGTCAACAAAACAAGCCACCTAAAAAATGCCTATAAGCACCTCTCCATTGTCTATTCCCCAGGTGCTCATCGGATGGCCTACTTACTAAATAGTTTGTCTCCATTCAACCTTTCGATATTTGTGGAAGGGTTCTAATCACCTGTCTTTAAGGTCAAGTTAGTCATCTCTGCAAACAGATTACTTGCCTCCTTTGGAAAGATCTTGTCCATCCACCTTTGTGAACAAACTACCCGCTTCTCAAGGCATTTGTGTCTATACATGTGAACATTCCCTTAAAAAACCTTTGGGGCCACCTAAGCATGATAACCTTAAACTTCAACAAGAAAGACCGAACATGCCCCACTATGCTTATCCTTTAAGTTCTCCATGACGACAAAACAGGAGGAAATTCATATAAATACCCTCCAAACCTAAGAGGGAGGGACCTAAGCGCACCTATTTAGCATTCTGCCTCTTCTGCCTCTGCAGCAACGCCCTCATTTATGTACTCTTCTGGTTCTCTGCTAGTTGAGGTGAATCGACCACCTTTGCTTCATCGCCTTCTTCTCTCTAGCTATGTCCTTTTTGAGATTTGTATCGACAAACCCCGTTTTAATTTACTTAATTGACAATTTGTTTAAATAGATTTTGGTTAATTTAGATTAGTTGAATTAAGTTGGCTTTGAGTCCAGTTTTAGCACTAGGTTAATGCAATCCATAACCGATCCACCGATTTAATCCACTTATATTTATTTTTAAAATATTTAAAGTATATTAATATATAGATATTATTCAAACTACTCAAACCCAAAGCCCAATGACCCAACCTAGCCAACAACCCATTAATACCAGCCCAACATTTTAAAATTTTTACTTAATCCAAAACCAACCAACTTAATTTAATTAACCCAGCTCAATAAAAATAAAAAAGAAGCAAATTTCAATCAAGTAAAAGCAATTGGTACAACCTTCCCCTTTCAAAATAAAATTTTAAGCTTTGATTGTAAAAAAAAAAAAAAAAAAAAGGAAAAAAGAGGTTATGATGGATTAAAATGAAAAACATGAATGGAATTGAGATGTTAGATTTAGTGAGGGCCTATTCGTCTTAATGGATTTATTGGCTCTTTATTTTATTTTTTATTGCCCATCTGTTAATGCCCCCCATCACGTTAACCTTCCAACTTCCTACACTTAACACTAATAGATATAAAACAGTTTTTTTTTTTTTTTTTTTTTTCAAAATTATGCCATCTCTGTCTTGTTTCCAGCTGTGAAAAAGTAAATGGTACATACGAATTTCATCCCTTTATTTATCTCCAAAAAAATTCAATTATTATATAAATAGTAAGAATTTCAAATTTATTATTAAAAATTCATAAATTTTAAAAATAATTATAAATATTATATTTTAAATAATTTATTACTCAATTTATATTATTTTAAAAATCTAAATCTAAATTTTGAAAAACTAATTTTATTTATCTTTTAAATTCAATCAATCTACTAGAGTTTTTGAAAAAAGATGTAATCACCAAAGGAAATATTGGAATGATTTGGTTTGGATTTTGGAAAGAGTAGTCATTGTTTCATATATTTTTCTCCTTATGGTTTTGAATCCATGAATAAAAAAAGGTTTGTGCAATCAAATGGTCATGTTCTCCTCAACTTAACTTTATCGAACTGCTCCCAATTTACCTTTTCTTTATTGAAACAATATTAAACAAAGCTAGCAATTTATTTATTTTTAATAAAATAATATAATAATATGAAATTTAAATGAATATTTATTCTTTGGACTCCAGTAATCCACTCCCTGACATAGACATGCAATATGATCACCACTTTGATTTTAAATCAAATGTTTATTTTATTTATTCTCATTTCCCATCTTCAATGAATTAGGAATTTAAAAACAGAAAAAGGTTACGCATTTTAACCCACCAAAATAAATAAAATTATATATTCACTATAATAAATTTTCCCAATTTTTTTATTTTTATTTTTCACAATTTACACATCCTTGACAAAAAGTAAATTACTATTTCACACGCTACAATTTAAATCTGCTATATAGATTTTGGGATAAACACAAAGGATGTTATTACTTTTTACTCAATTGAGTCTTAATTCAATAGGTATCAATATTGTTAATAATGTAGGAGGATGTAGGTTTAAAACGTATTATCCTCTTATTTATGGGTTAAAAAGGAGTTATGGGTAATTCTAGATATTATGTCAAAAAGAGCAGATATTATCGTAACCTATAATGAAACTGTTTAAAATATATATATAAGTTTAACTTTCATCATCTCCAAATAAAAAGAAAATTTTATTTTTAATTTATATTAAATAAATTCATAATAACTCAATTATGAAAGTGTTTTTATTTTAGTCACTCAACTATATTTTTTTTATTTAAGCACTAATAATTTTGAATTTTAATTTTGTTGGTCTCATGATCATTAACTTGGAAACATGAAGTGATCTTTTATAGGTATAATAATAATTTTAACCTTCCCATATTTATATATTATTTTAATTGTGTTTTAATTCTAAAAAAGTAATAAATTTTGAACCTCAAATGTTTGTATATTCCATCAATTTAATCTTAATTTTGAAAAATAAAAAATTTATTTAAACTATTTTCAATCAAAATTCTCAACTTTTATAAACTGCATAACATTTAAATATATATAATATAAAAAATTGAAAACATTAGTGAAGAGTATTTTGATTTAATATTTTTTTAAAATTTAGAATTAAGATTAAATTGATAGATTATGAAATGTAAAGATCAAAATTTATTAATTTTTTTAAAATTATGACTAAAATGTTAGAATGTTTAAATATTAAAGAGCTAAATTTATTACTATACAAGTAAAAGGATCATAGCACTTTGATTAACAATTAAGTAGCAATGTGCCTAAATAATTAAAATTTAAGAACATTAGTGATTAAATAAAATTATAAAAATAATGGAGATCATCACCAATAATTAAAAAAAAGGAAAAAAAAAAAAGAGTTAGGATTAAGCTTGTTCTTATCTTAAGTTAAATTGTTTAATATTAAATAGAGGTTTAAAAGAAAAGCATTTGTTCGGTAGTCAAAGGTTGTGGTCCATCCATTATCAGGATATTAAAATATAATTATGATAACACCCATTTTCCATAAAACATTTTATAATATTTTGTTGAAATTTAATTTCCTTCTCTCTCATCTATTTTGAAATTTTCAAAAGAAAGCTCTGCCTTTTATTTTATTTTTCTTAATGAAAAGAAATATTCGACACCTCACCTATGTGTTGCCCATAACGTGTTAATAATTTTTATGATAAGAATATCTCATAAATATAAATTATGTAGTACATTATTGGTGGAAAGTATAAATTTTAATTTTAACTAAATTTAAAAGATTTACATCACCGGTCAAATTAAATAATTGAAGAAGAGACGGTGAAATATATAAATATATTTGGTTTCAGATCTATTCTAGAGAAAAGGAAATCTATATTAAATTTTAATTTTAATTTCTCCAAATCAAATTTACACCATAGAGTAATAATAAAAGGAACGTGATATAATAATATGCCTTTAAAAGCACTTTTTCACATGCTTTGTTGCCTCACTTCATTTTCCTTAAACCATTTAACCTTTTTCTTTATACTATTTTTTTATATAATTAATAATTTAATAATCTAACATCATGCTTTATTCATATATATATATATATATATATATATATATATATATATATATATATATATATATCATGCATGTCAAGTTTAACATACATTAAAATTTTCTAACTATTTATTTTATGTAAATAAGTTTACGGTAAATTATTAAAATATTAATCATATAAAGAATTATGGAAGATATTTTAGTCCTTATCTCCATTTAAATTATAATGCAATGAGCAATTTAGTACCTATCACAATAAATATGGCATTTTAGTCCTCATAGTGATTAAAATGTTTAAATATACCATAGGTCTTTCTACTCTTATGAAATTTTAATTTTAATTTTGTACCTTAATTTGAGATATTTGAGTCCTTATTTCTTTTTATTTAATAATCTTAGCTTATTCATCTAATTTTACAATTATAAAAATATATAAAAAAATTTAGCCCTCAATATTTATAATTTTTATCACTTTTATCCTTATTTTTAAAATTACATAAAATTATTAAAATTTATTTTTTATATTTTAATAATAAGAGTTAACGTTATCAAGGAGAGAGAAAAGAGAACATGGTTGTGAACAACAGAACCAAGAGTAAATGTATAATTGGTTGGATTTAAAATGAATATTCGTAAAAATTATCAAATATTAAATTTTCAAAAAAAATAAAAGGAGAAATAATAAAGTTCCAAGAGTTTGAAAAATCTTCTGAAAAAGTACGTTTAAATTTTATAAATTTCTAAAAGAGTTTTTATATTTTACAATGGTGTTTTTCTAAAAAGTTTTTAAGTTTTTTTTATAATGGTTTTGTTTTTATTTTTTATTTTTAAATTCAGCCAATGGATGATGTGTTGTAGATGGTTTTTCACAATTGTACTTAAATCTTTTGTTATTTCCATAAAGTTAAACTTTTATAAATGTAAATAATTAACATAGGAATGTGCCATTGCTCACTCTTAAATACAACACAAACTAAATTGCTTTGTTTAATTTGAAATGGGCTAAATTGTTCATGATCTAAGAGTTTATTAACAAAAATAATTAAAGTTTTATCTATTATCATTTTTTCTTACTTTCTAATACTAAAATTAAATAAAAAAGAAAATATATTTACTCTCTAAAAAATCCTTAAGCTATGCTCAAGAGGAAAGCTCATTTCTTTCTTAACCTTGTTGCACAATAGATGTAACACCCCAGGTCTTGCAAATCTAAGGTTTTGGCGTATAGTAGTAGAATAATCTGTCCGGTAATGTGTAATCCACCCAAAGATTTAATTTAGCGTATATATATGGGCGTATAGTAAAGATTTTATTTCATGATATTTTATTATTTAAGAGAAAAGATTTTGTTAAGCAAAAAGGGGGTACTTGTGATATAAGTTAATGCTCAAGGTATAGTGCGTCTTGTTTGTTTGAGGTACCGTGATGGTTAAATTGCAAGGTAACTTGGTTAGGAACCAAGTGGATATCCTAGCTTGATAATTTTGAATGTAGGGTACTTATTTATGTTTCTCTTGGAAACTATAGACCATTAAGAAGGCAACTTCTGAAACGTGTTACACTTGTTTAGTTCCAATAAGTAAGTTGGGTCATATTTATAGGTGTGGGATATGTTATGAAGAAAGTTCTTCTTTTTCCTTACATGTTGTTCTCTGATTATTTTTTTCAAATCAAATGTTATCTCTTCCTCCGTAAGTGGTTATTCCATCTTCAAGTAAGCATTTTAGCTCTGCATGTTAAGTTATGAAAAAGTAAGACTATAAGAGTTATATGAGCAATAAAACATTTAGTACAAGATTTTGCATGAGGTTGCCAACGATTGAGATTATAAGTAAATTGTATGTATAAGAGTTGTAATAATGAATTTATATTCTCTAAGCAGTTGTTGTTGCTGGTTTGAGAAGAATGTCTAAGTCTAGAGCTTAGAACTATGGTAGGTGATATTCAGGTGAGTATCCATCTTGACTCTTTTATATGAACTGTTCAAATAAAAAGTATGTATATATATACACATATATGAATGGGATGATGAAGTCTACAGAAAATGGTAAGGGTATGAGTATAGTAAAGATGAGAGATGTCTTGTAATAAATGTATAAAATTCTATTAAAAGGATTATGTTTCATATGCATGCAGGTAAGGTCTAGCATACGAGGTGTATGAGTTAGTAAGAAGGTTATCATCAGGTAAGTAAGTAATTAGAAATGTCTTATCGTGAAGCCTCTGGTAGGGCATTTATATTGCTAGCTAGATTGGCATATCACAGTTGTTGCCTCTAGTAAGATGAAACTGGAATGGTAGAACGCGATACATGAATGTGTGTAACACTATGTGGTTAGGACCTATGGCATGATATGATATGTCTATATAGATTGTTCATGGTGTAGCCTTCAATAATGTGTTAGTTGAAATGGCATATCACGATACATAAAAATTTGTATAAGCTCATGAGGGAGAAACCCATGGCATCTTCTACACGTCAGCCGGGACAATAAACACGAGATTTTGTATGATGCTTTTATGGTATGTTCTATTTGGCCCTTGTCACATGATTTGTCATGTATTTCTGGTAAGATATGTAAATTTGTTTTTTTATGGTCAATTATGGACAAATTCCATAGTTCAGTAATAATGTATGGCTATGATAAGATATTGATATGCTCAGGGTTAAGTGTTAAGCAAGATCTATGAAATAAATGAATAAAATTTTTAAAAGAACTGTGTATCTGTATGTTAATAAAGGTATCCGCCATGATGGTCTAGTAATGTTGGATATGGATATATTCGTATCTATGTGTGACCTAAGAATATTGTCATTGTGGGTTCATTTGTGTTATGAAATAGTGGAATCAGTGTTATTTAGAATTTGTCACATCTGGGTGGTATAATGACTTCATTTAAAATCATAAAAAATCTAAATTATTAACTATCTTGAGCATCTGGGGTTTTAGAGTAAAATGGCATGGAAGTTATCTGATTGATTTACATAGTACATTATTAATATAGGTTGTATGGTATTGAATTAAAGTATAAATTGATTAACAGTTTGATAGTACTCAAACCTGCATAATTATTTGCCAAAAGTGTATATAATCGCCTATGAGAAATATTGGTGAACAATTGTTTTGAAATAAGTGTAAGTATTAAGAAATGGCCCGTATGAAATAGGTTCTGAATGTATGTCCTGCTAAGAAGTATATATGTAGCGAAGAGAGTTAAGAAATGTATGAAAGGATCTTTAGTTAGCCAGATAAGAAAGAACTGATATATTAGAGTATGAATGTTGGCGTGTATGTGTATCAAAACTGTAATGATATTTACCCGATTTAAATGGTTCAGAATGATGGTTGACGCGTAAATGTTCTTCCAAGAATATAATGTATCCTTCAAGGTATAATGTGATGAAGATCACCAATTATTTTTGTACTCATAAGGTTTGTTATTCTTTTTAAGTGTTTGGGAAAAAGGTTGCACCAAGAGGGACGATGCCAGGAGTACGCCAGAGTAGCGGCGAAGTGGGTTATTATGTATACAGTGGAAATGTCATGTAGTTTAGGATATATCTTAAGTGTATATAATTAACTAACTTCTTTATTGTAATTATCTGTATCACGTCTGATGTAGTAAGTATTTTTAAATACTCCCTCTGTTTTTAGATGTTAAATTTTTCAGTTAAAATGATAAATAAAACATTTAAAGAAATGAAAAATTGTAATTTGTTTTGTTAAATTGTTAAGTATTATGTGTAGTAACATTCAGAATTTAGACCTGACGAATTGGGTCTGGTTGAGGGCGTTACAATAGACCGCTAACTTCTTTGTCTTCTATCCTCCTTTCAACTTCTTATGTCGTCCTGTTTGTATCGCTATTCCAGTTTCTCTTGGAAAAAATAAATGTTTTCATGATAATTTTAAAGCAGTGCTTGTTTTAAGGAAGACGTATGGTGGCAACATCGAACCATAGTGTAACAGCCCAATTTTCAGTGGTGTCAGAAATAGTGATTCGAGATCACTAAATCCGATGAGTGAGTTTGAAAATTTTATTATTATTTAATAAATATGAGTCAAATGTGATTTTAGAAATATTCTTAAATTAGTGAATTTTGTGATTTAAAAGAATTATTAGGTTAATTAGTCTTGAAAACGAGGTATCGAGACCTCGATTTTATAAACCGAGCCTTTAATATTTATGCCAGTAAGTTAGCATTAAAGTTTCGTTAGAAAAATTTAACATTTTGATAGATAATTAAATAAAAAAGACTAGATTGAAAAAAGGTGCAAAACTTGTTAATTAAAGAAATAGTGATTAAATAGCTAAGTGATGAATAAGAAGGGACTTAAGGCATAAATATGCCAAAAGCAAATGGCTGGGGTGGCACATGCCTTAAAAAGGATGATAAAATAGTGTGAATAAGGGGTAAAATTGGAAATTTTGTAAAATTAAGCTTAGACATTGAATTTTCATGAGAATTCTAGACATTTTTCTTCTAAAACTTCAGCCAAACACCATAGAAGAGTCCCTCTAAGCTGGTTTTTCATATTTTTGCTACAAGTGAGTTCAATTCTTGTCTTTTTCTTGTAATTTTTGTGTTTTTAATATTTTTACACCTAGGTCCAACTATTTATTTCATTCGTTTTTTATTTCATGGGTGATTTTGAAAGTTACCATTGATGAGTGCTAGAATTTTATGATGAGTTAACATGGAATTGAAGCTTTAATTTTGTTATGTGATGATTTTATCAAGTGATTTTAATAGAAATTAATTTTAGGACTAAATTATGAAAAAGGTTAAGAATTAGGGTTTGGTACTAAAATTATAAATATCAAAGGCTGTATAGTAGCTTAAAATAATTAGAGAAATTTTAATTGAGAAAAATATCTCAATTGGTAGGAAAATGATAAGGACTAAATTGTAAAAAGTGTAAAAGTTGAGATAAATATGTAAATTTGAAAATTGAAGGGCATAAATTGTGAAGTGAATTAGAATTGAATTAGATGCTGATGAATGAATAATTTTATATTATAGATCAAGAGCCCGAAGAAAATCGTGAAAAAGGAAAATTAGCCGAATAGTCCTTGAATTACAACAAATTATCCCAAGTAAGTTTATATGGTTGAATTTTCATGATTAATTGTTAATTTAGAAATAATATAATGTATTATTTCATATTTTTGTTAATATGAAAATCGAATTGAAAGTGTAAATTAAGTGGAGTAAAGGATTAAGTACGATCGTTCCATGACACAAGATGAATTGATGGATAAGACCATGGTTGGACCATGGAAATATTTAAATGTAAGACCATAGCTGGGCTATGACATTTTAATGAAGAGACCATAATTGGGTTATGGCACCGTGAACATAAGACCATGGTTGCACCATGGCAGTATATATGTAAGACCATAATTGAGCTATGACATCTTGAAGACAAGACCATAACTGGGTTATGGCACTACGAGTGTAAGACCATGGCAAGGCCATGACAATATACGTGTAAGACCATAGTTGGACTATGGCATCAAGAAAACAATGTACTCAAATTCGCAAGACGTTCTCTAATTTGACAAAGATTGGTAAGTGTCATATAGAATTAATGTGATAAAATTTAAATAGTTATTGATATTGAGCTCAATCAAGTGAATTCATTATTTGAAACTGTGAATGGCAGGAAATGTTAGTGACATGCTTGTTTAATAATTTATTATAGTATATTCGGTAATACTTATTTTTAAAGCCAATGAACTTATTAAGCTTCATTAAGCTTACTTGTGTCATTGAATGTTCTTTATAGATTTTCAAGAAGTTTGGAGGATCGGATCAATATATCAAGCCACACTATTTAGATTGTTTCGGTAGACTTCGTTATACATATTATGGTTTATATGGCATGTATAGGGTTTAATTAGAAAAGAGTTAAACATGAGATATGGTTGTGGATGATACATATATATATGTTTGTATGCATGCATTTAGTAGTGGTATTTAGTAAATCAATGAATGGAGTTATTTTGGTAAATCTATGTAAATGAGTTTTGTGGTGTCTTATTATGTTTAAAACAAGATCTTTGGCTTGTATTGGTTGATTGGTTGGGATATATTAGTGTATTTCAATGTTGTGTGCAGGTTGATGATAAAAAGGGTGAGAAATGTGGCCTTAAAATGGTCTATTTTCGTCTACACGGGTGTGTGTCTCAGCCGTATGTGATACACGGCCTGACACATGGGCATGTGGTCTAGCCGTGTGTCCCTTGCACTTTGAAATTTCAAAACAGAATGCCCAGGTTTTTGCACACGGCCTAGCATACGGGGGTGTGGCTTAGCCATGCGACCCTTGCACTTTACACACGGCCTAGCACACGAGCATGTGGTTGTGGTTGGCCTTGTGGCACAATTCAGAGAGTTACATGGATAGGAACACAGGCTTAACATGACCGTGTGTCTCACTTTGAATGCCCACATGGCCTAAGACACAGGCGTGTGTCCCTTGTTATTAAGAAAATTTTTGATATTTTGCAAAAAATTCTCGAAGTCCTCGGTCGAGTCCCGATTCACTTCTAAAGTGTATATTAGGCCTCGAGAGCCCATTTAAGGGACAATATGAGTGTTATACGGTTGATTTTTGATTTGTATAATAGAGGTAATGAAATATTTGTAATCAGTCTATAAAGTTTAGTAATGCTCCGTAATCCTATTCCAGTGACGGATAAGGGTTAGAGGTGTTACATTTATTGGTATCAGAGCTTCGGTTTAGCTGATTCTCGGAAGGAACGTAATGTGTAAAATGTTTAGAAATACATGTTATATAAATCTGTGATAGTGTGATGTGTATGATCCAATTTAACCCTTGTTTTTCTTATGGATTATAAAAATGTCAGACAAATCTGAACATGCTAAACATGATGAAGCTAATAGTAGAGTACAGACATCTGTACACAAGACAAGTAGTAATGTCCCAATTCTTCCAACTCAAAAAAAAGAACTTAAAAACATGTTTTATGGGATTATGAATCAATGGTTTAATGAATTTATGTAAGAGAGAAACTTCGCTCAGTAACCTTCTCCCCGTACTGCACTATATGTAGAGCTTCCGATTACTCCTCCACCTCTAGCGGTAACTGAATCTAGTAAACGAACTCTGATAAAAAAAATTAGAAAGTTTGGGGCCAAAGAATTTTGAGGAAGATCTGATGATGACCCAGTTAAAGCTGAATATTGGCTCTAGAACACATTAAGAGTATTTGAATAAATGGCTTGTTCTCCCGAAGATTATCTTAAATATGCTTTGTCATTATTGAAAGAAGAAACTTATAATTGGTGGATGACAATAGTGGCCGTGGTGCCGAAAGAGAAAATCACTTAAGAATTTTTCCAGAGTGAAGTTAAAAATAAATATATTGGCAAGAGGTATCTCGATAAAAAGAAAAGAAAAATTCTTGATTTACGACAAGGTAATTGATCGGTAGCCAAGTATGACAAGGAATTTGTATACCTTAGCAGATATGCCCGAGAAATTGTACCAATCGAAGAAAAAATGTGTATTCAGTTTGAAGAAGGATTGAATGATGAAATTAGAATGATGATTGGGGGCACTGAAATAAGGTAATTTGTTGTTTTATCAGATTGTGCTCAAAATATGGAAGAAGAATACAATAGAAAGATACAGAGAGATGGACGAAATAAAGAATAATACAAAAGAAGCTCCTCCAAATCATTTTCAACATTTCCAGCTAAAAAGTCAATAGATGATTTTAGTCGAGCCACTTCAATGCCAGAACGATCAAATAAGAGTAAGGCGACTTAAAAAGATTATGGGGTAAATATTTGACCTACTGTTAGTGTAGGTAGTATGCAAAATGTTCCTAAGCCCAAGTGCAAATATTGTGGGAAAAACCACCCTAGTGAATGTAGAAGTAAAGCGGAAGCTTGTTACAAATGTGAAGCTACTGATCATTTCATTCGAAACTATCCTCAATTGCAAAGAAAGAAGGAAGAATAAAAAGAAAAACAATCAGCCACTTCTCAAAGACATAAACATTCAGGCCAAAGCAATGCTACTGGGATTGCTCGTTTAGGTATGAGAGATTCGACTGCCCGGTCAGAGGTTAGGGCACCTGCACGTACGTATACTATCCGAGTGAGAAAGGAAGCTACAGCTTCAGATGTAATTATTGGTACATTCTATCTTTTTGATGTTACTGTGTATGCATTAATTGACCCTGGGTCTACACATTCTTATGTTTATACTGCATTAGCATAAAAAAAATTGTCTGTTGAACCCACTGATTATGATGTTCAAGTCACTAATCTATTAGGCTAGAGTGTGATAGTTAATTTAGTGTATCAAAATTGTCCACTGAAAGTAAAAGGCTGTGAATTCTCTATTGATTTGATGTTGCTACCCTTTCGAGAATTTGATGTTATACTGGGAATAGATTGGTTAACGAAGCATGATGCTGTAGTAAATTGTAAAGAAAAATAGATTGATCTAAAATGTCAGACAAGGGAAGTAATTTCGGTTGAGTTTGGAAATAAAAAAGACATTATTAAAATTATTTTAGCCTTTTTGCTCAGAGATTAATGCGAAAAGGTAATGAGGCATTTTTAGCCTACGTTCTGGATGCTCGAGCTTCTGAATCAAAGCTAGAACAATTACCAGTTGTTAATGAGTTTCCTAATGTATTCCCTGAGGAATTGTCGGGTTTACAACCTGATCATGAAATTGAATTTGTAATTGATGTAATTCCGAGAAAAGCCAATGAAGTGGCAGATGCATTTAGTAGAAAGTTATTTTTGTTTGCATTTTGAGCGATAAACGTTCATTTGTCTTTTAATGAAGATGATTTTGTATTAGTAGAGTTGAGAACGAAACCTTTGTTCCTTCAGTGGATTCAGGAGTTGCAAGATAAGGATCCAAAATTAATGTTGAAACGACGGATGGTACGGGATAATTTGAGTTCGAAATATAGCATTGATGATAATGGTATGTTATGTTATCGCAATAGAATTTGTATTTCGAATAATTCAGATTTGAAAAATGATATTCTTTCTGAAGCTCATAAGAGCAAGTATTCCATTCATCCAGGTAGTACGAAAATGTATTGTGTTTTGAAATGGATGTATTGGTGGCCGGGTATGAAAAGAGAAATTTTTGAGTTTGTAGCAAGATGTTTGGTTTGTCAGCAAGTGAAAGCAAAACATCAGGTACCAACGAGTTTGTTACAACCTGTTGTTATTCCTAAGTGGAAATGGGAACATGTTACGATGGATTTGAATTAAGTGAATCCAAGTTAGTAGGAGTCGACTTGATTCAGGAAACTAAAGAAAAAGTTCAGATTATCAGGGACAGTTTGAAAGCTGCTTTTGACCGTCAGAAATCATATGCAGATTTGAAAAGAAGAGATATAGAATTTGCGGTTGGTGATCAAGTGTTCTTAAAAGTTTTACCATGGAAGAAAGTATTACGGTTTGGCAGAAAAGGGAAACTGAGTCCAAGATTTATTAGACCATATGAAATTGTAGAAAGAATTAGCCCTGTGGTGTATCAGTTAGCTCTACCTCCAAAACTTGAGAAGATTCGTCACGTGTTTCATGTTTCTATGCTAAGATGGTATAAATCTGATACTTCACATGTGATTCCTCTTATTGAAATTGAAATACGACCGGATATGACTTATTTAGAAGAATCGGTGAATATTTTAGCTGAGAGGTTAAAGAATTAAGGAATAAACGATTACCATTAGTTAAAGTGTTATGGCATCGTTATGGTTTGAAGGAGGCAACCTGGGAAACAGAAGAATCGATGAAATCACAGTATCTGAATCTATTCTCAGTAACAAATTTCGAGGACGGAATTTCTTAAAGGGGGGAGAGTTGTAACAACCCAATTTTTAGTGGTGTCAGAAACAGTGATTCGAGATCACTAAATTCGATGAGTGAGTTTGAAAATTTTATTATTATTTAATAAATATGAGTCAAGTGTGATTTTAGAAATATTCTTGAATTAGTGAAATTTGGGATTTAAAAGAATTATTAGGTTAATTAGTCTTGAAAATGAGGTATCGAAACCTCAATTTTATAAACTGAGCCGTAAATATTTTTATAAATATTTACGGAGTGTCAATAAGTTTGTATTAAAGTTTCATTAGAAAATTTTAACGTTTTGATAATTAATTAAATAAAAAAGACTAGATTGAAAAAAGGTGCAAAACTTGCTAATTAAAGAAATAGTGATTAAATAGATTAAGTGATAAATAAGGAGGGACTTAAGGCAGAAATATGCCAAAAGCAAATGGTTGGGGCGGCACATGCCTTAAAAAGAATGATAAAATAGTGTGAACAAGGGGTAAATTTGAAAATTTTGTAAAATTAAGCTTAAAAATTGAATTTTCATGAGAATTCTAGACATTTTTCTTCTAAAACTTCAGTAAAACACCGTAGAAGAGTCCCTCTAAGCTGGTTTTTCATATTTTTACTACAAGTGAGTTCAATTCTTGTCTTTTTCTTGTAATTTTTATGTTTTTAATATTTTTACAACTAGGTCCAACTATTTATTTCATTAGTTTTTGATTTCATGGGTGATTTTGAAAGTTACCGTTGATGAGTGCTGGAATTTTATGATGAATTAACATGGAATTGAAGCTTTAATTTTGTTATTTAATGATTTTATCAAGTGATTTTAATAGAAATTGATTTTTAGGACTAAATTGTAAAAAGGTTAAGAATTAGGGTTTGGTACTAAAATTATAAATATCAAAGGTTGTATAGTAGCCTAAAATAATTAGAGAAATTGTTAATTAAGAAAAATTAGCTCAATTGGTGGGAAAATTGATAAGGGACTAAATTATAAAAACTGTAAAAGTTTAGATAAATGTGTAAATTTAAAAATTGAAGGGCATAAATTGTGAAGTGAAATAGAATTGAATTAGATGCTGATGAACGAATAATTTTTTTTATTATAGATCAAGAGCTCGAAGAAAATCGTGAAAAAGGGAAATTAGCCGAATAGTCCCTGAATTACAATAAATTCTACAAATTATACCAGGTATGTTTATATCATTGAATTTTCATGATTAATTGTTAATTTAGGAATAATATAATGTATTATTTCATATTTTTGTTAATATGAAAATCGAATTGAAAGTTCAAATTAAGTGGAGCGAAGGATTGAGTATGATCATTTAGTGACATAAGATGAATTGATGGATAAGACCATAGTTGGACTATGACAATATTTAAATGTAAGACCATAGTTGGGCTATGACATTTTAATGAACATACCATAACTGGGTTATAGCACCGTGAAAGTAAGACCATGGTTGCACCATAGCAGTATATATATGTGTAAGACCATAACTGGGCTTTGAAATCCTGAAGACAAGACCATAACTGGGTTATGGCACTACGAGTGTAAGACCATGGCAGAGCCATGGCAATATATGTGTAAGACCATAGTTGGACTATGGCATGAAGAAAACGATGTATTCAAATCCTTAAGACGTTATCTAATTTAACAAAGATTGGTAAATGTCATATGGAATTAATGTGATAGAATTTAAGTAGTTATTGATATTGAGCTCAATTAAGTGAATTCATCATTTGAAATTGTTGTGAATGGTAGGAAATGTTAGTGACATACTTGTTTAATGATTTATTATAGTATATTCGGTAAGATTTATTTTTAAAGCCAATGAACTTCTAAGTTTCATTAAACTTAATTGTGTCATTGAATGTTCTTTTTAGATTTTCAAGAAGTTTAGAGGATCGGATCAACACATCGAGCCACACTATTTAGATTGTTCCTGTAAACTTTGTTATACATATTATGGTTTATATGGCATGTATAGAATTTAATTAGAAAAGAGTTAAACATGAGATATGGTTGTGGATGATACATATATATATGTTTGTATGCATGTATTTAGTAGTGGTATTTAGTAAATTTGTAATGAACCGAAAGTTACGGTATCGGAAATTGAGTCTTGAGTACTGTTTCCGTGAAATTAATTCATGAATATTTATTAGAAATATTTATGAATTATAGTTGAATGGTTATTTAGTGTTTAATTAAGTGAAGTAGCTTGAATTTAGTTTACATGACTAAATTGCATACGGTATAAAAGTTTAATTATAGATTAAAGATTAGTAAATGGACTAATCTAGCAATTAGACCCTAAGTGCCATGTGTGTGAATGTATGATATAACATGTGTAATAGTTGGTAAAGATATTAAATGTGTTAAAGTAGTTTTCTTATAGATTAAGTTATTTTATTAGAATAATATTATATTATTAATATTATTATATTGAATATAGATTTATGAGTAAGTTAAAAAAAAAGAAAGAAAGAAAGAAAGATAGAAAGAGTTACAGAGAGCAAACGTGAGAAAGAAAGAAAGAAAGAAAGAAAGAAAGAAAGAAAGAAAGAAATAGAAAAGGGAAATTTGAAGATTAAGGCCCTAAAACTTGATTGGTAAGATGTTTTAGCTTATTTTCTTATAATTTTTATGTTTATGGATGCCTAATTCAAAGTTCTACATGTATGAGGTTAAAATGAAGAAAAATAGAAAATTTTTAGATATTGATTTAGTTGAATAAATTGAGGTTTTATGGGTTAAATTGATAGAAATTGAAGTTAGAAGTGAAAATTGAGTGATTTATTGAAAGAATTCTAAGTTAGGTTTAAATAGGGATTAAGTTGAATAGAGCTCAAAATTTATGTTTTATAATGAATTTTATGAGTTAGAAATTGTTAATGAGTTGATTAAAAGAGAATATGAAGCTTAAGTTAAAGAAAAAGATTAGTAATGGAAAAAGGACGAAATTGGAATTTTGTAAAAGTTTGATAGAAAGTGAAAATGTGTTTTATGAATTAGTATATTGATGATTTTTAATTGTATGATTGTTAGTAGCAAACGTAGCACCGGATACGTTATCAAATAAGGGAAAAGAGAAAGTGAACGAATATATCGATTAAATTCGATAAATAGTGGTTTGTATTTCTATAAACTGAGCTTAATCGTTATTACTATATTTGATATTTATATTGTATGAAAATGTGAATGAGGTAAGTATTTTTACTATATTGAAATGAATGTGATTTTGAATACCCTATTAACAGTGTCGGGCTAGTCGGATATAGTTGACATGTCATAGGAATTGGAAGTATTGGGATATTCCGACATTGAGTCGATGAGACACTATGTGTCGACTCATCGTTAAAGTTCCGGATTTGTTCCGATGAAGTACTTTGTGTACTATAATGTTAAAGTTCCAGATTTGTTCCGATGAATCACTATGTGCTTATCCCGGAGTGTGGGTTGGATCCGTGTATTCGTTAGTGTCCGAGTTATGTTAATAAGGGTAAATAAAGTAAAGATTATTAAAGTACTGATTGATATTGAATAATAGTAATAATGTGTTTGAATTACCATGTTTTAAAGTTGATTAAGCTATTGTTTATAGAAATACCATGAGAGTATTCTCAGCAGACGGTTTGTTTCCGTATGCAGCTAGGTACCAAAGTATAAGGACTCAAAGATACAAGCCGATCCACGAACTCAAATTGGTGAAGTTTCTATCTTTTTGGAAAATGGCATTGTACCTAGGATGTCTTTTGGTCATTTTGAAAGTATCTAAGTTGTTAAGTGATATTTTGGTATGTTTTGTAAATGTTACCAAAACCTTAAGTATGGTATGTTTTGATATGTTAGTGAAGAGTAATAAGGGAAGTGTTGGTAAATATTGTAGAGAGAAGAAATGAAGATGTTATAAACTTAGTTATCAACATTTTATACTAAAACAGATTTGGACAGTAACAGTAGTCCAACTTTGAAAATATACCAAAAATAGTATAAAGTGAATTAGATGATGAATAAAATATGTAATTTAAGCTTAATGAATCTATTTTTATATAGAAGAAACAAAATAGGTAAAAGAGTTGTATTTTATGAGATATTTACGTTTTGGTGAAACAGGGTTAGAGCAATTTCTGGATTCCCTTTTTTGACTTTAGAAATTCACCATAAATTGTGTATTAAGAATTAGGACTCAAACTTTATATCTATGGATTCCTTATTGAGTCTATTTTTAATTGAAACAAATGGCATAGTCATTGGATTTCTGTACATGAAGAAATTTGATTCGTAGTGCACAAGGATCAGAGTAGCTGAACCCTGAAACAGGGGAGACTTTTTCTAATAAACTGTACTAATTGGCCTGACCAAAAAATTCTAGAAAAAAATTAGTAAGTATATATATGAGTCTAGTTTTAGGGAAAATTTACGGAATTGGATTTCAAGTTTCGTAACTCAAGATATGATTTTTTTAGCGACTGTGACGCAGATGGATAGTTTACTACGAAAACTGTTTAAGTGCTAAGATAAGTTTTGTAATGTCTCCTGCTTGACTCCGGCAACGGTCTCGGGTAGGAGGACGTTACAAAATTAATGAATGGAGTTATTTTGGTAAATCTATGTAAATGAGTTTGTTGGTGTCTTATTATGTTTAAAACAAGATCTTTGGCTTGTATTGGTTGATTGGTTGGGATATATTAGTGTATTTCAATGTTGTGTGTAGGTTGATAATAAAAAGGGTGAGAAATGTGACCTTAAAATGGCTTATTTTCATCCACACTGGCATGTGTCTCAACCGTGTGTGATACACGGCCTGGCATATCGGCATGTGGTTTGGCCATGTGTCCTCTGCACTTTGAAATTTCAATAGAATGCCTAGTTTTTTGCACACGACCTAGCGAATAGGTGTATGGTTGGCAGTGTGGTACAAGTCAGAGAGTTACATGGGTAGGAACACGGGCAGGGATAAAGCCGTGTGTATCACATCAAATGCTCACACTGCCTAAGACACGGACGTGTCTCTTGGCCATGTGAACCACACGATTTGGTTACACGGGTGTGTGTCCCCTGTTTTTAAGAAAATTTTTTATATTTTGCGAAAAATTCTTGAAGTCCCCGGTCGGGTCCCGATTCACTTCTAAAGTGTATATTAGGCCTCGAGGGCCCATCTAAAGGACAATATGAGTGTTATATGATTGATTCTTGATTTGTATAATAGAGGTAATAAAATATTTGTAATTAGTCTGTAAAGTTTGATAATGCTCCATAACCCTGTTCCAGCTACGGATAAGGGTTAGGGGTGTTCAGGATGACAACTCCAACCCCTTTCATGGAGGTTGGATTGAGACGGTTTGGGCTTCTCTCTATCTCCTTTAGTGAGGATGATCAAAGCTTTGTGTATTTCCTTTCCTTGATAACCGATGGCGATTCCCTTGCTGAAACCAGGTTTTGAAGGCTAGCTTGAAGTTGATGGGTTTGTTTTCCCCCTTTTTGTGTTATATTGTGTTGGTTTCTTTTTGCTTTTTCTAGGAGGCACATAGCTCAATCGAGTTGCCCACAATAGCAAGGGACAAGAAATAGCTTTAGGAATCAATGGTTCTTAAGCAAGCTTTGTGCACCTTATTTTGATTTTGGTCTTTGATCTTTCGTAATTTGATATGGAAAATTAGGTTTTCCCGGTACACTTAAGGAGCTTATTCTCAAGCAAAGTAGCGTCTTTTTCGTAGCTTTTAGGTTTTAAGTTAATAAGTGAAAACATCTCGTTTTTACTCATTTTGAGACCCAAATTGGCCAAAAGTGTCATTGCAGGCCCTAATATATAGTTGAGTGATGTAAGGACGTGCTGGAGGCTAAAATTGAGCAAGAATGACACCAAAGGAAAAGCAATAATAATTATTTCATTTTATAATATTAGAAATCACTATACCCACAATATACGTGGAGAAAATAAATATTTAACATATAAATATTATAAAGAAAAATACATAAAAATTAGTTGATGTTTATATTATATATAAAGGAGTTATTAATTTCAAATATTTTTAGCATAATGATATATGTAAAATATATATTTTATTATATAATTACATATTTATTAGCTTTATTTTACTTAATAAAAGTGTTATTAATTAAAAGATAAATTAAAATAAAAAATAAAAACAATATATTTCTTAATTAAAAAACTTGAAACAATATGAAATAAAAATTACAAATATGTTTAAAGGTAAATTGAACTCGAGTCTCAATGATAAAATTATTATTTAACCATTTAATTAAGAAAGTTATATGTTAAAAACATTCATTAAAAAGAAGAAGAAGCGACTTAAAAGAACATGAAATAAAAAATATATAAATGTGAGTGGGAGAGGAATCAAACCTAAGACTCAAGGACAAAACCACCAACATTGAACTATTCAATCAAAAAATTTGATTGCATTAAAAAAATCAAAAATTACAACTTAAAGGTAAAGCGCGTCTAGCTGAATAAGTTTTCTTATCACCTGTATAGATTATTTTCCTAAATAAAATAAAAAAAATTAATAGATTCAACTAATTTAGCCAAGTTTATGCATTGACAATATTTTTAAATTAAAGTAAAATGAAAAATGCTTTTTGGGAATTTCACATTTTTAATGTTTTTGAATATTTTCTTTTCCTTTTTTGGCAAAGCAAAAACATTATATTAAGAAGCCAATAAGAAAGTAATTGCTAGGTTTAACCCACCTTTATATTTTTAATTTTCTTTTCTAGACAATTTCTTCAAGCTTTGGCAACCTAATTTTACTTACCATTTACTCAAAATGATATATACCCCACTTTCATTGTCCTTTAAAAAAAAGAAAAAGAAAAATAATTTACCCACTTTCTTTTTTAAATTAAATTTTTATCTACATGATTCCAACCCAACACAAATATCAATATCCTAACATAGTAAAATAATTAATGATTACAAATAATTATATTTCATTTAAGCCCCATTATTGAATTTTTCCTTTTCCATTATTTTATTAATCTTATAAGAGTTAAATTAGCTTAACAACAAAAGCAAAAAAAAAAAACATTTCTTTATTATATTTCATCATTTTCCTTTCCTTTTATTTTTCTTTCTCTTACAAAAAAAAAAAAAGAATTTTCAAAAAGAATTTTGGTAGCCCTCCATAGTCTGTGTATGAGTTTAAACTGAAAGGAAACTTGTTTTAGCTCCAAAATCAATTTTCAAAACCTGTGTTAGTGCTAAAAACTAAATCTTTTGCTGAGTTTCAAGTTAAAAGTTGATATCTTTCAACTTTGTCTGTTTTGGGTTCTTTTTTATTGTTAAAAATTAGCCTTGTTTTTAGCTGGTTGAGCTTAAAATCCAAATGCGTTTTTGATAAAATCTCAGAAAGTTTTTAGTTTTAACTATGGAGTCAAGAGAAGCTGTTACTAATACTAATATTAGTACTAATACTACCACCACCACCACTACTACTACCACTGCTGGCGTAACGGTGGTAGGATCCGATGCTCCATCGGACTACCACATAGCTCCAAGGTTTGAAAACTCGACCCAAAATCCTAATCCGGCTCCTGGATCCGCTCCGCCGCAGATTCCTCAACAACCGGCGGCTCAACAAGTCCCTCAGCCTGTTGTGGTGCCGGGGATGCCCTTGAAGAAGAAGAGGGGAAGACCTAGGAAGTATGGACCGGATGGTTCAGTCACTATGGCGCTCTCTCCAAAGCCTATATCAACGGCTGCCCCGCCTCCAGTAATCGATTTTTCAGCCGGGAAGAGAGCGAAAGTGAAGTCGCCGATGTCGTTTCCGAAGACTAAGTACGAGCTGGAGAATTTAGGTGAGGAACTATTAGTCATTTTTGGTGTATACCCTTTTCGAGTTCCAATTGATTTTTCTGGTTCTTTCCCTCTTTAAAAGATGGATTGTTTCGCTTCAGGTTGTTTTAAAGTGTTTTTAGTGTGTAGGGAGAAAGGGGTGGGGTGTCGAGTTGTGATGGTGTTGGGTGGAAGTGGGACCTGAGAACTGTGACTAGATATGGCCCTAGTTGGGAGATCTCCTGATAAGTGTGTATGTGTGTGTGTGGTAGTTTGTGAAGGATAGTGAGAGTTTTTATGGGGTTGGTAATATGGGAATGATGGAATCTTCTTGTTCCTACTGTCCTTTGCCACTTGGCATGCTTTATTGGAACTAATTTTTGTGTGTGTGTAAGGTACCCCTCTTTAAGCACCTGCTTAAATCTGCCAAGTGATGATGAAGAGACTTGGATATGAAACCTGTCTGCTATTTGCTGGCTGATATTATTACTAGATGGGGGAGAGCCATAAAGTTTGCTTTTATGCTTTGCCTTGTGTTGTTGGCTATATGTCAGTTTGTGTGATTCTTTCCACCATGTGGTGAGTATGAATGTATACGGGGCTTGGTTTTTGATTACTTGCATCTACTTTCTTTGATTTCAGCTGTGCTCTTATCTTTTGAGCTTTGAATTAAATGTTAACAATACACCGGCATTTGTGTTGTTACTAGTTTAATTCTCTGGTTTGTCCTCCAACCTACCTAAGTTTAGGGAGCACAGCTTGAGTACCATGCCTTTAGATAAGTTTCATGGATTCCCCTGGATGCTTATAATAGTCTTGCAGGATTTGAGCTAGGTAATGACCATTGAGACATCGATGCTTGTTGTTGTTGGTTTCCTGGTTTGACTAAAATGCGTCGATCATGATACTTAGTAGGACGCTTACTATTAATGCACTCTAAGGGCATAGCATGTCCCTTCCAATGTGTGCATGGAAGAAGAAGATCTTGAGATCTTTTTGGTAGAATTTTTGTTTCTATTAAACCATTTGTGTTCTCCATTGTTTGATTTTCTCTTTTTCCTTTCCATTCAATTTGATTCTGTTCTCTTGAAGGATGCCTCATCCATCTATCGTCTATAATAAATATAAGCTAAAAGTAAAATTTGAGAGGGCATCATTATTTTAGGTCTCACATTAAGTAACCTCTGAATAAAGAAAGAAAGTTTTCAACTACAGGGTATGTAATATCTACAATATCAATAATAGTAAGAGTTATGATGTTTTATAGTACAAACTTTCTAAGTTAATCCTTGAGCTTCCTGATTATTGGAATATTGAGCTTAATACTGTTCATAGGTTTGGTTTATCAGGAGGATCTCTTTCAGAGAGACAACTCCTACATCTAGTTTCTGGCTTGGTAAGATTTTGCTTTTTGTAGGTGAATGGGTTGCATGCTCTGTTGGTGGTAATTTTGCGCCACATATCATCACTGTTAATGCTGGTGAGGTATGTTGTTAACATAGCTGTTATCTTGAAGTTAACTTACATTCTGCATAAAGGTTGGGTGAACTTCTATTTAGAAAATATATGGTTTGAGAATACTGTTTTGTCATCATGATGTTTGGCCAATATCAAGGGGAAAAAACTTGTTAATATAGTACAATGGTGATTCTTTTCTGTTGCTTTAGGATGTCACGATGAAGATTATATCATTTTCCCAACAAGGGCCTCGAGCTATATGCATTCTTTCTGCAAATGGGGTGATCTCAAGTGTCACTCTTCGTCAACCTGATTCTTCCGGAGGTACATTGACATATGAGGTAATACTCTGTTTCTCTTCGATCCTAGATTGGTTACAATGTCACTTTTTGAGTTGTCTAGCTCTAATGGAACGGTTCATATAATTGTTGCTTTGAAAGTTGAATACTCGGTGGACATATAATTTGCTTATGGTTTATTGATTTATGCTTTAATGAAGGATAAACTTAAATTGTTGGCTTTCTAGAAATTTTCTTGATAAACAGCTGTCAAATATTACATGTGATGTGCACAAGTGAGTACATAAGCAATTTGTAGCGGGTTACGTCTTTTTCTTCCAGAGTTACGTGATGGTCTAAGCTTTCAGTGTCGATTTATGCTTGACATTACCTATACTTGTTATTTCTATTTAAGAAAACTTTTGAGCTAAGCCGTGTTTGTCACAATAACCAATATTTGCTTTGGGGGCAAATATAATGCTATCCCAATTTCTCAGAATAATTGCTTCAAGAGTTACAATCAAAGGATAAAGTCTTTCTTTTATGGTAGACATTGGGCTATGTTTTAGTATGAGTCATCAGGCTTATTCGCTTTCTGCTGACACTTTACTAGTTGACGTGGATTTGCCGTGAGCATCTTTACTCATGCGCTAATTTGCTAAATCCGGTGATTGGAATTAGTGGCTGCCTGAAGATCATGCATTTTGGCTGGAATATGTCATTGATCTGCCTTAATCCACTTGCTTAATCTGCATATATCTGCAGTTTACCTTGTTTCTTTTATCATTCATCAGCAAACATCTTATTTCTTCTCAAATTTCTTGCAGGGTCGTTTTGAGATACTGTCCTTGTCTGGTTCGTTCATGCCTAATGACACTGGAGGAACAAGAAGCAGATCGGGTGGGATGAGTGTTTCATTAGCAAGTCCAGATGGACGTGTTGTAGGTGGTGGAGTTGCTGGTCTCCTAGTAGCTGCTGGCCCTGTGCAGGTTTGACTTCTGTTTTGTCAGTACCACTGAAACCCTGGTGAAGACAGAAGCTCTAAATTTCGTGCTTTTGGTTGTTTCTGAACCAGGTTGTGGTGGGTAGCTTTCTAGCAGGGAACCAACATGAGCAGAAGCCTAAGAAACAGAAGGACGAGCCCTTTTCAGTTGCCACACCAGTGGCTGCCATTCCCGTTTCCAGTGCAGATCCAAAATCAAACATCACTTCATCATTCCGCAGCGATAGTTGGTCACCGTTGCCTTCTGATTCAAGGAATAAACCAGCCGACATAAATGTATCTTTGCCTGGAAGCTAATCTAAATTTCCCAACCTTAAGTATAAGGTTCCAATACTGACACCACAGGCAATCAAAGTATAATTGATGAATCCCATTCTCACCTTCTTCTTCTTGTTCTACGTGTAAGCTTATTTAGCTTCTCACCAGTACCAGCATGTTCATGTTCCTTGGGGTTTATTTACCCTATTTATTTTTCACCATTAGTTTAGTCTAGTCAGGTGATTAGATAGCCTTATCCAGCTGTTGTGTCAAGTAGAATGTTTTGAATGTAATGTTTACTGAGAGAGTGGGATGATGGATTTGTTTATTGCTTGTTTATGTAGCTTCAACTCAGTTCTATTTCTGACCCATTCAAGTGACTCAGCTTCAAATGCATTTTAGACAACAATATCAGCAGAAAAACCATGAATCTGCTATTATGAAAAAACTGTAAATCAGATGACTAATTCTAAATCTGTGCAAATAAACCTAATTCGATACAAAAATTTTATTACAGTTATCATTCATTTGATAGGGAAATAATAATGAACACTAACCGAGGCCTGCTCCTGCATCTTTGCGAGGTGCGTCTGCCTTGATACGTGGAGGTCTGACAATACGATCAATGAGTCCATATTCAAGAGCTTGTTGAGCATTGAAACGTTTCATCCTACTTAAGTCCTTGTTAATCTGCATGTACACATTCATTGTTATTCTGTTTCGATAAATAAAATGGAGATTTCATGTGAGTATTTCCAGTTTATCTAGTGCCCAACGGAAATGCAAGATCGGATATTGGAAATACACAAATGAATCAAACAGAAAGGGAGGATTGTGATTCACTATTGAGCTTTGAGCTGTTAATATACCTTCTCAACAGACTGGCCTGTGTTAATAGCTAGCTCATTAAAAAGGTAATCTATAATTCTAAGAAGCTCATTTGCTTCATTTCGGATATCATCAGCCTGTCAGGATTTAATAATTTCATGATCATCAAATTCATAACACAAGATACCATGCGGTCATACCAGACCACGAGCTGCTCTGGCTGGAGACTGCAGAGCAACTCTTGAAAGAGGCATTGCAAAGCGATTACCGTTCACATGGAAGAAACTGGAAGAGAATGTTTTCAAACATCGGCTTTAAATAACAAATGCATCACATGAAGCATAAAATAAGATTGTACAATCAAGTCATTGGCGATAGCATTTTCTGGTTGCCAGAATTACATTCAAACCAGAATAAAAGAAAATTTAAAGAATAGTCAACGTATCATAAAAAATTAAGTTGGTAAAACTCTCCAATTCTGAGGTATTACTTATATTCACTTGCAGCAACAACATTACCTTTTCCCCAGCTGCAAGAAGGAAACCGGCTAGATTGTAGGCATAGCCTACACAGTGGGTGCCTACAGGGCTTTTCAAGCTTTCCATGGTGTCATAGATAGCTAAGCTTGGAGTAAGCTGTAAATAGGGCCAGTCCACATCAGATAGTGACCAGCAATAACAAACTAGAAATAGAAACATATATACATCAGCAAAAGCTTTAACAAGAAAAAAAAAAAAAAAAAACTTACATCTCCTCCAGGACCATTTATATAAAAATAAAGCCTTTTATTATCATCGATGCTATCAAGGTATAACATTGTTGCCAATATTTGGTTGCTAAATTCCTCATCGATATGTTGTCTAATAATATAAATCGCTCTTGGTACTGCATCCAGAGAAAGTCATTAGCCTCTAGAAGCACCATGAAAGAATTTTTAGTAGGCTTGGGAAAGAAAACAAAGTATTCATGCAATATTCAAAATCTAGTACAGACTTCAAGTACATATCCATAACAGATTGCCGAACCACTTTGAAACCCGAAAGTGATTAATATAACAGCAGGATGATAAAATTCGTTTAAGATTTACTCACCAGTGCATTCCATAAATCAACCCATTGCCAAGTTTCTTCACAAGGAACTCTATAGGGAACTCTTGGAGTTCCTATAGGCATCATTCCAACTCGCGACCTTGTTGGTTTAGAATTTCGAGTTCTGCAGAGAACAAAATTCACAGTCATCAACAGGATTTCAAAGAAATAATTGAAAACTTGAATTTAGAGATTTCGTGTATTATCCATTGAGACTACATGAGATAAAGCTCCCCATTTTCATGAACAAGAAATAAATAAGATACAACAACAATCATGGCGTAAACACAAACAGGTAGGTGTAGCAGATACACAATAGTCATCAAACATGATAAACTGATTAAATAACATGCTTAAAGGAGCAAGCAACAATTAAAAAGATGCCCTTTTTTCTTTTCCTTGTTACCAAAATAAAACTCAAGAAAATACAAACAAAAATTCCAATTTATAAACTGTAAAGTTGCTGTGGATTGACAAACCCATAGTCAAATTGAATAGGAACAATTCCAAATCTCCAATATCAAGCCAATGAGAAGATTAAGCTAATAGTAAGAGATAAATGATTATAAACCAAATTACAGAGTAAGACTATAAACAAACAATTACCCGCATTGGACGCTTTCACTAATTCTGCTAAAGAAGTCTGCAGTCAAGTTTGGTCTGCCAGTTGCAAACAAACCTTTGAAAGATGGGAATTTAGGGGATATAAAAAATGGGGGTAAGATCATAGAGTGGAGGGAAGGAGCATACAGGGAGATTGAAGCTTCAAACCAGAATAAAGCTTAGTCCCACAACTGCAAAACAAGAAAATAGAAAAATACCATGTCATGTACGTATAAAAATACACAGGATATGTATTATACAGAGTAGAAAGAGAACCTGAGAGAAGGGTGATGAAGATTTGTATTAAGAGAGATTGCCATTGTTTTGGGGGGCCTTGAAGACTACGACAGAGTTTTATTCGGAAAATTAATAGACTGAGAGAAGGTTCCATGACTTATCGAGGATCTGACCTGATGAATGCGCTACTGTCGTAGACATATTCATGAAGAAATCTCTGCCGCTTGATTAGTTTTAGATATAATAAAGGGAATATTAGATTTCATTTTGTTCGCTTTTCTCAATAATTGTGAGAAACTAGTGTTTATAATGAAATTATTTATTATTAAAATTTAATTTATTATTTAATTTAACATACAGTAATTAATTTATTATTTTTTAATATAAAGGTAAAATATAATGTTTTTAATATAAAAATTTTCATGAAAATTACCCAATAATAATTTTTTAATTAATCTTTAGAAGATATTAGATGATTAAGTATAGAATTTTCAGCTAACCAAGTTTTAACATTGTTGATTAAGGCTTAGATTTTTGGTACCGGTTCTATTGAGTCTAATTTCAATATATGCATATATTTTGTTTGATTTTTATTGATTTTCTATTAACTTTTAAACTAATTAAAATTCAATCAAAAATAATTTTTATGGTTTAGCTTAAATTTGAAATCAATTTCGTTTTTTAATTAAAATTTTAATATTTTTAATAAATTTTAAAATTAAAATATGCCATAAATTTTATATTCTTCCTAACTTTAAAATTAAATTTAGTCTATGTACTTAGATGCATCATACACTACCAATTTCATTATGGAGTTATTGGGAACTACAACTCAACTTCCTTTTCTAATTAAAAGAAACCAAGAACAAAAAAAAGAGGTGCATTCAGCTGCCACTCACAAAAGAAAAAGAAAGAAGAAAAAATTAGGCGAAAATGGAGGTATCCTCCATCTTCCTATGCAGTCGAGGAACAAGAAGAACCTGAATCTCCTGTTAGACATAAAACTTTAAGCAACACAGGAGCCAGGGGGATAGCACTCTATGAGTAGAGAAGAGAAGGAGTTGAGGATTATCAATGTTCTTCTACCAAAATTATGTAGTACTCCAAGCATTTTATTGAGGACAAGCTGGCCCATTCAATGTCAACTCGCCATCACTCCTGGACCACATCCTGAGTTAGATGGTCACTTAAGTCTGTCAATGGTGGAAGACTCTAAGTCGATTCTGTCCAACTACAACCAGGTATCTTGTCCAGCTTCTTCCTGTCCATATTCCTTCTCATTCGTCTCGCATCCTGCCACCTCCCAACAGAGGCATAAATATTGGCAAGGAGAGAATAATAACCACCTGTACTAGGCTCCAACTCAAAGCAATGCTTAGCTGCAATCTCTCCGAACTCAACATTTTTATGTACACTACAGGCTTGAAGCAAAGCTCCCCAAACACCAGTATGGGGCTTCACAGGCATACTCTTTATTAGTTTATATGCTTCTTCTAATTTTCCTGCCCTGCCCAAAAGATCAACCATGATAGCATGGTGATCAGTTGAAGGTACAAGTCCATTGTCCTTCATTAAATTAAAGCACCGGTAGCCTTCTTCAACCAGGCCAGCATGATTATAGGCGGTTAATAACCCGGAGAAGGTAGCTAAATTTGGTTGAATTTGCGCTTCCACCATTTCTTGGAATAACTTGATGGCATCAATAGCCTTGCCATTGATAGCACATCCAGCTATCATTGCACTGTAAGCAACAACATCCCTTTTTCTCAGACCATTAAAAAGCTTATAGGCCTTATCAACATTTCCACACTTCGAATGCAAATCGACTAAAGCAGTAGCCATATGGTCATCCATTTGGATTCCATGCTTATTTATGTATGATTCAATCCATGAACCAAATCTCAATTCTCCTAGTTGTGAACAAGCAGATATAACACTTGCCAAAGTTACTCCATCGGGCTGGATATTGACACCTGATTTAAGCATGTCGTCGAACAACTTTAGGGCTTCCTTTGGTTCACTGTTTTGGGCATAGCAAGAAATCATGGCATTAAAGGCTAAATGATCTTTCTCAGGCATTTCATCAAAGAGTTCGCGGGCAGATTCGGCATCCCCACATTTAGAGTAACCGCCGATCATTGTGATCCAGGTAATATTATTTCTTCGATGCATCATGTCAAAAAATCTCCGAGCTGATTCAATTTCTCCACGTTCCATATAACCACTAATCAAAGTATTCCAAGAAGCGAAACTTTTCTCTGGCATCTGCTGAAAAAATGAAAGGGTCTTATCCATATTTCCCATTTTCGCATACCCTGATAGAATTGCATTCCAAGATATGACATCTTTCTTTGGCATTTCATCAAACACCCTCTGAGCCTCTCCTAAGTTTCCAGCTTTCAAATACCCAGATAAAATCGAATTCCACGAGACCACATTCTTTTCAAGCATCTCATTGAAAACCCTTTTTGCAGTATCCATATCACCCAGCTTCGTATAGAAATCCACAAGAGTTGTTTGCACAAAAACACAGTTGCAAACCCCATATCTATGAACCTGAGCATGGATCGAAATCCCACCGGTTTTACTCCCAGTCCTAGCGCATGCTCTTAAAGCAGACGATACGGCATGTGTGCTTGGGTACAACCCAAGCTTCTGCATTTCAACATAAAGAGAAAAAGCCTCTTCGAATTGCCCGTGCCGTGATAAAAACCTTACGGTGCAACCCCATGAAAAAGCATCCGGCTTTTGCAAATGGTAGAGGATTTCTCGCACATAAACAAAAACACTAGCCGAATAGTTGGTTGTGGATAGAAGGAACTGATGAACCAAGGAAGGCTGGAGGTGGTTAAGGCTGGTAATAAGGATTTGAGCATGAATTTGTTTCGCCTGTTTGATAGTTAGCTGGTTATTTAAGAAGCTCTTTACCCTATGAAGCAACATCTAATATACAAGAGGCTGATTAAAATGGCATAATTTGAACCATTAGGATTTGGAATCTTGAGTTCCAAATCAATCAAACCAAAAACAGAGAAATACCCTATTGTTTCTAAGCTTCAGTTCAATCCAACTCTTCTGCAGAGTTTGTTCAATCAATTGTCGATATAATCATAATAAAATATCAAACTTTACAATCCAAGTAAAGGATTTCTTTTTTGGCTTTCACACCTTATGAAGTGATAAACCCTTCTATAACAGCCAACAAACTGGAATCAGTAAAGAGAAAGAACATTGTACTCTTAAATTGAGTTTATGTAAGAAAGACATACGACACAACGGAAGTTCGTTGCGTTTAACACCTTCCTTTCAAAACTCATCCTTATAAATACCGACGATTTTATCTTCCGTCGGGTCCTGTTAACCCCTTTTTAACCTCGGTAACTACACCATTACCCCTAAACTATAAATAAATTTTATTTTGATCACTTAATTAAAAAAATTACAATTTAATCTTTAAAGTTTTCAAATTTTTAAGTCACTATATTTAATTGATATAATAATAATTTAAGTTCTGGTCTTTTATATTTTTAGTCAATTTGACCCTGATTATATATAAAATGATAAAATAAATTTTTTAATTTAGAAAATTCTAAAAATAAAATTGAAAAAGAGTATATGAATAAAATTGATAAAGTGAGAGAAAATAGGAAATTATTTTAAACCCTCCAAATTTCTCTTTATATTATTTATATAGAAATATTCAATACCCATTTTTTTCAGGAAAATATAGAAGAAAAACCAAAACATTAAGCAAGATTATTGATTCTCTATTTTTGCACCTTCTATTTCTTGACATAATTTTTTCGTTATAAGAAAAAAAAATTTTAATAATTTTGAGTGTTTTATCATTTTATAAATAAACATGTCAAATTGACAAAAAGAATGAAAACTAAGAACTAAAATTGTTATTATACCAGGTAGAAAAGTGCTACTTAACAATTGAGTGACACAAAAAAAACCAATTTCAAAAATTTTAGTGACCAAATTGTAATTTTTATTAGTTAAATGACCAAAATAAAACTTATTCATAATTTAATCACCAATTGTATAGTTTACGCTTAAACTTTTAATTGGCAACAACTATTAATTTAAATAGAAGAAGAGGATAAGAATATGATTTGAACAATGACATTTGTGCCAACAAAAAGTTTAAACACTACCAAAATTCTAAGTCGTAGAAAACGTATTTACAATGCAGAGTTGTGCTTAAAAATAACATACAACAAATAATATAACATTTAATTTGAAATTAATTAAAAAAATACATAAAATATGTATAATATTAAAATGTGTAAAAATATCAAAATAAAATTTTAGTTAGGTAGACCCTCAATATGCTAATTTTTATTGATTTTTTAAATAATAATAAATTAAAATACCCTTAAATAATGGATTCTTTTATGTCATTGGCATATACTCTTACTATGATGATATAATTTTAAAAGAATAAATTTAAATTGAAGAGTAAATTATTTGAGGGCTTATACAACATTATTTAAGTTATTTACTTAAGAGTAAGAGACCCCATCTGTTGTCACTTCCTCCTTTTCTACTTTTCTTGTTAATTATAAAGTGAAAAACCTCTTTCTAGCAAACTGAATTACAGATAAAATAATATAACACTAAAATCAACTAGAAATTCTCACAATTATACAACTTTGAAATTGATGCTATATATCAGTTACAACAAAAACAAGGCTTAAATAAATAACTTGTAAACCCCAAAAAAAAAAAGTGTATGAAGAGCCGAATGCCAATGCACGGCAGCAATTTAAATCCACAAACACTTCCTTTATATCTTCCATTAATCATCCTCTAATGCAGAGTAGATCATCCTACCAAACACGTATCAAAGTTTCCAAGTTAGCAGGCTACTACTCAATAAAAAGCAACATATTTAGAGGGAGAATTTTTGTCTACTGTTAGAAAAATACCAGAATACAGCGAAAAAGAGGAGAACGACGACGTAGGCAAGTTTAAAAAGGCGTTTCTTCTTCTCCCAATGAAGCAAGTTAAATATCTCTGTAACATCTACCAGGTGCTGTTTCCGAGTGTAACTGATAACAAGTCAAAGTTAGGAAAAACAACCCCGAAGCATACACTATTTTGAAAGCACTCAACATACTGTAAAAGAAGAGTCTCGCATTCAATCTTCAATAGCTAGTGTATCTAACTTTGCAGAAGAGATAGCTTATATTGTTCGGGACTTGCAAAACGAAGCAGAAAGTTGTTACTATGGCAGCTAATCAATCCCCTCTTTCACTCTTTTGCTATTTTCTCCTTGATGAAGATCTAAAGCCTTCTATTATTTCCATCTATTGATACATATAAGATTTTCTTTGCAATTAGTGTTTCATAGCAAGAGTCTCTAAACTAAGAGAGGGCTAAAGGTAAACAAAGCAAACGGTTATCTATTTGTTGATATTCATATTAACTACAAGGCGTATAACCATTTTCCATACAGTTCCAATGCTACCTATATTAAATTATTCAAGTATTAACTATGCATTGATGTATGTCATCTCATCATTCACATTATAGAACAAGCTCTCCGAGTTGGAACTAGATAGAATTGATCGACCAGAGAGGGGTTTACATCCTATTGGACATAGAGTTGCAAGCTCAATATTAAAGGGAGATGCAATGAAGAAATTTGAAATTAACATTGAACCAAAGCTGGTTCTCCTCAAAACAGACTACACTAACAATAAAATGTAGATAAAAGAGGGAGAAAAAAACTTACAGTCTGACATTGTTGTACAGGTATGGAGCACATAACAGTGACATAACCCAATGCCCTGTTAGTAGATAGAAAAAACATAAAAATCCTTCCAGGATAAATTCCAGCAACACCACTTTGTTTATCCGTGATGAAGAATCATAAGGATTGATGTAATCAAACTCTAAATCAGCCAAGCATATGAGCTGCAGCAAAATTATCAAGCTGTTAAATTTCCCTTTCCAGTTTTCAATATAAATAAACAGAACAATAACCTAGTTACTCAAATCAAAGGGCAGTGAGATAATATTCCAGAAATCAAAACTTCAAACACAGATTCTTATAACAAAATCCAAAATACCCAGAATTAGTATTCTCTTTTTTTAGCACTTAATAATGAATTTAGTTGCAAATAAATTGAAGAATAAGCTAAACAATCATTACCCACCAAGTCAATTTAATACATCATATACTAGATTAGATGAAGGGATTGACCTGATAAACGAGGATAATGAGGAGGGCAACGAGGATGAAGAAAGAAAAAAGCCATACGAAGAGATCTACCATGCCTCTCTTTCTCTTTCTCTGCCCCCTCTTGTTGGGAATTATTGCTTGGATGATAAGAGGATGAAGCTCCGACAATAGCCGGGTGACTAATGCCCTCGGGTGTCCCCTTTCCCTGAGGAAGGTTATTATTATTGGATTGACTTATTGCACCGGAAACGCAGAAAATACCCGACCAAAAGTAGCCTATATATCTCAGTTTTTGAGTTTTAAGGCTTGCAACACTTTCTGCTTTTAACCTTTTTTAGGATTTCTTTTTGATTTTCTTCTTGATTTTCTTCTTCCTTCTTCGAGGACTCCGACGGCGACTAGTATACTCAATTTCTAGGAAAAAAATAATTTTTAGGATAAATTTCTCCCAAGTTCATAGTTTGGGTTTTTTACTCTAATAATATAAATAAAAAAAACAAAATACCAAAATGATATATTGCTAAAATTAAGTACCAAAATGATACATTTAGATCGGTGGAGGGTGTCAGGTAGGCGGCACTGGTTGTGCCTATCTGATAGGCGGCACAATAAGTGTATTCCCCCACTCCCTCATCCGGCTCGTATCAGTTTATATTTTTAAATTTTTTTAGGATTTTTAAGGTTAGGGTTTTGTTAAAATAATTTAATTTTTTGTTAAAATAATTTAAGATTGAGGGTTTTAGTATTTTTAAAAATAAATCAAGATTTAAGGTTAAGAATTAGGGGTTTTAATGATTTTTAAAAGAAGGTGAGAGAGGGAGTGAGGTGGAAGAAAGAAAAAAAAATGTCATTTACGCAAATAAATAAAAATTGCTGAGCTATTCTTTGAAAAGATTGAAAAATTAAGGACCAAAAATTAAATATGGGAGATCTTATTGACCGGTCACATCACGTCAGCTACATCAATTGCGTCAATGATGTGACAAGTTTTCAGTCTATTGCAATTTTAAAGAAAAATTAAACTTTTGGAGCCTCCCCTCCTACGGTTCTAGTATAAAAGGGGGTGGGCTTTTGGTTTGGTCCCACACTCTTCGAAGAAATAGTTAGTTGATTACAATGTCTTTCTCTTTTATTATTATTAATTTCTAATTTCCACAGGCAGGCCTGGTCAGTACCCGACTAGACTCAATTTTTTATTTTCAACTCAAACACTCAATTTTTTTGTTTTCAACTCAAACAACTTATTTTTTCTATGATTCTGCGAGCTGGCTTGTTGTAACAAAAAAAAATTGTTATTGCATTGAATTAACAATCAGAGGCAAAAGAAGTCCTATTTCCGTATTAATCGTATTAACTTCGAATTTCAGATAACACCAACTAAAACCAACCTAACTAACTAATAAATTAATAATAATAAAAGAAAAAACATTATAACCTTAAAAAGAAATTTAAAAACATAAATTGATATGAGCCGGATGGGGGAGTGGAGGGGGAATACACTGGGTGTGCAGCCTATCAGATAAGCACCACCAGTGCTGCCTATCTGACACCCTCCACCCATCTAAATGTACCATTTTGGTACTTAATCTTAGCAACATACCATTTTGGTATTTTGTTTTTTGTTTATATATATATTATTAGGGTAAAAACCCCTCATAGTTTATATTTTAATTATTCAACTTCAAAAAGTTATAAAATGTCATTATTGAATATTCGAAAGTTTTGATTTGAGTAAATTATTAAACTATTCAAAAGTTTGTAATTAAGTCACTGTATTATTAAGGGTTTTATTTTAAAAAAAAATTTGGTTAGTGAGCTCCAAATAACAATTTGACGATCAATACGGTAAACTTGATTAGATTTGAGTTGATTTGAGGTTCACTGTTAGGGATTGAAGAAGAAAGCTATTTAATTTTGGTTCACATATTCGTGAGACTTAAAGTTGTTTCATGAAAAAATTGAATTATAGAAGAAAAGGGGAAATGGAGCTTCTGATTTATGCAAGCGATGTGAATAGCAAAGGCTATACAACAACAATTTTAATAGCCGAATAACTTAAATGAAAACTTTCGCATAGTTTAGTGATAATTTTGTAACTTTTTGAAGTTGAGTGACCAAAACATAAACTTATTAATACTTTAATGATATAAAGTGTTATTAGGGATTTCATATTTCGGAATGCTGGTCTTAAATGTCCTACCGATGGTTGAGATCCTGCATTTGTTGCGATTCTCCACAGCTCGTGTGAGCAGTATCGTGTAACTAACATTCCGACCTACAGTTTATGTAAGCACTATTGTAAAGAAAAGGTTACGGTTATATAGAAAGGCACACTGTGTGTGTGAGCATTCTCGAGTATCCGATGTAATTCTAGATGGTTCAATGGGTAAGTAAAGGAAATGGCACAATAAGTATACAAATAAAAAGATTCATGATCATATGAAAAGGTTGATGAGTTAAATAATGTGTATATGAAACTTATTTACTATATGATTGAATTCATTTGTATCATGGATAAGCATGCTAACTTGTGAGTGATGGTGCTCGTATAGGCTATATTAAGCTTATGGTCTTGGTAATGACATTATGCATATTTTATAGTTTGTGCTAATGAAATGGCAAGTTATGTTTGAATTTATACGAGTTTACTAAGCACTCATTGCTTACGTAGTTTTTTTCCTTTGTTTTATAGATAATCGGAAGCTCAATCGGTTGGAAGCTCATCGGAGACCTATCACACTATCCAACAACCATTTCGGTAGTTTTTGAGTATTTTGGCCAAGGTTAATAATGACATGTATAGAATATTTTGTAATGTTAGTTTATGAATGTGTTAATGGTGATTTGGTAGGTTAATGCTTGTAAAGCTTATGTTTGAATTTGATGAACTTTTAATGCTTGTTTAAGTTAGATCATTTTGGTCATTCTTAAGTGCCTGTAAATAAGGCTCTTTTGGTATGTATGTGGTGGTTTGGAAATGGTCATTTGTGATATCATGTAGTGGTTAAATGAACTAGGTTTGTATGCTTGGAATATGGCAATATTAACTTGTTTCGGTAAATGATGTTTTGTTATAATTGTGGTGCCTTTGAATGGCATATTGGTTAGATGAATAAGGACGTTTGAGGTGGTATGTTAGGTGTGTGTGAATGATGTTTTAAATCCTTTGTATGTATGTCCGAATGGTATGGATGGCTAGGTATGATTTGGCCTTGAAATGGCATGAATTTAGGGTTAAAATATGGATCACATGGCCTAGTGACATGGATGTGTGTCATTTGAAATTTCTTAGTGTTTCAAGTCAGTGAGTTACATGGCCTAGCACATGGCTGTGTGTGGCTACTCAGAGAGTCACACAGCTTGCGACACGGCCATGTGACCCTACTTAGTGAGTTACACGGGTGAGGACATAGGTTGGGACACAGTCGTGTGTCCCTTTGTTCGAATGTTACACGGCCTAGGCTATGTCACACGGTCTGGCTACACGACTGTGTGACCCTTGTTTTCACATTTTTGTAACTTTCTCTTAAATCTTCTGCTTTGTTTCAAATTAGTCTCGAATTGCTTCTAAGCTATTTTTAGGGTCTCAAAGGCTCGTTTTAGGGACCAAATGCATATGTTTGATTGTATTTAATGTGATTTACTTAAGTAACGTTTAATTATTCTATTGAGATGTATTAAGGTTAAATGTTTCCAATTGTACGGTAATGCTCCATAACCTTAACCCGGTGACAGAGACGGGTTAGGGGTGTTACACAATAGCAAAACTTAAAAAAAAAATCACTTAACGAGCGACTTAAATAAAAATTTTTAAATAGTTTAATGACTTAAATGAAATCTTTCGAATAATTCAATGACCAAATTGTAACCCTTTTTTTTTAATTAAGTGACTAAAACAAAAATTACCTATAACTTAGTAACTACTAATGTAATTTATCTTAATTAGTTTTAATTACCCAAGTCATCATAAGAGAAAAGCAAGAAAGGTATTCTTTATAGATAGGAAAGTAGAGAAAAATTGTATCAAACTATGATTTCATATCATCATTACCCCTTTCAATGAGAGAATGATAAATTAATTTTTTTCTTTTGATTTTCAGCTTTTTTTCTCTTGAAAAAATTTAAATCCAACTAAAAATACTAAAAATTAAAAGAAAAAAATTTAATTTAACATTCTTACAACGTGAAATTACAGTTTCATGTTTCATGTAATTTTTTCTCTAAGAGAATAATGTTTAACCTCTCCTACACTCCAACTGAGGGGCCTTAATTTTATCATACCCACTGAATTAAATTGTGAAAAGAAGTTATACATTTCAATGATCAATAGCACTGGAAATTTCACCCCTGGGCTACAGCTTCTGCCAACTTTAATTTCTGTTTTATTTTCCCCTACCGTGACTCCATCTTCAAAAAACTTATATTTAAATTATTTTATGTATCACTATTTAGCAATTTAACATTATTTCAAGAGAAAATTATATGTTACAATTGTCACTTGTTAGAGCAGCATGAACATAGGTGGTCATGAAATCCCCCATTATCTGAAGCAAAGGAAGACCTTCCACAGCCTGCGTATTCCTCTTACGATTTCGGCTACTGTTCGAGCCATGAAAGCCGGAACAAAATAGGCCGGGGATTTGGCTTTTGCTGGACCAATTTCTGAAACATAAGAACCGGATCCTCCATTGCTGCAATGGTCCAGACTGCTCCTTTTTCTAAGATAGAAGGTTCTGCAACTAGCATCCCCGATTAACTGTAACTTATCCAAACCTTATAGGTGACAGGACAGGATCAAGAACAGGATCAGTTATCTGCAACCAGATGGGGTAGAATGTAAGAAAAAGATCAACATGAGATGAGTGGCCACTTACTTTGAAGGCTAAAATAAGAATGATGTAATTCAAATCCCAAACTGTAATCAAGCTTAGGAGTTCTCCTTTCATCAGCATACTTGTGCAGAACAAGCTTTATAGCGTCTTCGACACTGGCCCCTAATTTCACCATGGTTCGGACTGGTCCTGGACTTCTTTCAACCCATACGTTGATCACAACTTTAGCTTCTTTGTTGTAACCCTTGCATGACATCAACAAGGAGAGGGAACACCATTAAAATCTCCATTATGGTTTATGGACGTGTATTAATGCAAAGTTTGATGATCAATGAGAGTTTACCTCAAAACTCTGTTTTGGAGAAGCGAAATCCGACAAAGAAAAAGAAGGAGAAGAAGCTAAGGCGTCGATGCTAGTTTGAGGTCCAAACAAAGGCGACTCTTCCCCTTTAGACCCCATGAAAGTGCGCGTAGAGCTCCACAGACATGGCTCTGAAGCACATCGCTTCAGAATCCTACCATGCTTCGACGACCTTTTCAGTGATCTCCGATGTGGAGGAGGCGTCTGTAGTATTGAGGTCGATGATGGGTAAAGTAGCCGTCGTCGCCGGAAGCTTGGAAACCTTCGTGGAAGATTCTTTTGGGACATAATTTAAAGAAAAAACACGAAAAGGACAACAATAAATGAGTTACCGTGTGTTTGGGTGGTGTTGGTTTTTAAAGATATGGAGTTAAAATGGCTAGGTCAAATGGTAGTGAGAATGTAAAATGGGAATGGCCGTTGGAAAGAGGTTGTTGGCAGTTTGCGTGTGCGTAAGAGGTCAAGTTGTTTCCTAACTCCACCACCATACATTAAATTCTATTTTTTTATTTAATTTAATTTTGAGAATATAAAAATAAATATATTATTTTAAAATAATGAACATGACTTGAAAATTTATATAAAAATATTTAATTATTAAATACAAATAAATATTATTAATTATATTGTACATAAACCCAACAGTAATTTATTAAGTACTTTCCTTATTTAATTTAATAATTGTAATGTTTGATTTTGATTATATAATTAAAGTTGTAATTTTATAAAAGGAAAAGCAGTTCAGAGTTAAGTTAATATGGTATTTGTTATGCTTTTTCATTATATATTAGTTTAGTTGTAGAGTGTAAACATAATTAAAATTAATAAATAAGCTAATTTTTATAGCTGAGAGAAAATACTGATTACTCTTTTCAATAATTGAAATTAATTCTAAAACAATTACATCTCCATCTATCTATTTATCTATTTATAAAGTGTTTTTTTTATCATTTTTTTAATTTAAAAACTATTCAAGTAGCTATTAATTTATTTTTATTAGATTAACATATATGTTAATTTTGTTGTAGTATTATATCATTAAACTCTTTATTAATGTGAATTTCTTGTATCTAATTTTGTTCTATTTTTCTAATATTTTTAATTAATTTTATTTTCCTTAGATTAAAATATATATTATTTTTGTTGGTGGTACTACCGAACTCAAAATTATTTAGGAGAGCAGAATTAAATTATATATTTTATAATATTAAAAATATAATTTTATCATTTTAATAGTTTATATCTTTATATTTTTAAAGAGTTAAATTAAAATTTTAGGGTAAACTACAAAAATAGTCACTTTTGTTTGCCTCATGTTACATTTTAGTCACTTATGTTTGAAATGTTACGTTTTAGTCACTTATGTTTTTATTTTGTTACGAAGTGATCGCTCTTCCGTTAAGTTCTGTTATCTCCTTAACGGTAATCCTACGTGGCAGTCCAACTAGATATTACTGAATCTGCTAATACATACTTCATCCGGATAAAGTATGCATTATTAAAATTAAATTAAAATATTAAATAGGAAATAAAATTATAAAACAATATGTTATTTGGAAAATAACTATTATTGTAATGAGATACATGTTTTATTAGTTATAAGTATTTAAAATTTTGTTTTTGTAACGTGATACATGCGTATATATATATATATATATAATCATATTAGTAATTTGCTAATACATACTTCATCCGGATGAAGTACGTATTAGCAGATTCAGTAATATCTAGTTGGACTGCTACGTAAGATTACCGTTAGGGAGATAACAGAACTTAACGGAAGAGTGATCACTTCGTAACAAAATAATAACATAAGTGACTAAAATGTAACATGAGGCAAACAAAATGACTATTTTATAATTTACAGTAACAATTTTACTATAACTAATTTAAAATTTTATTAATTATAAAAAGCTTGAATTAGATTTCACTAACTACTGCTATCATTAAACTTCTTTTAAGTAACTTATTTACTTCATAATGTGGCAGATGAAATAGTCATATAATAACATATATGTGCTTACCTTATCACCGCCATTCGCCATTGATGGAGCTAAAAATTTCGACAGTATTTCACTGAAGAAGATGAACATTATTAGCCTTTGGACAACATCGAAAGACCTTTCTAGCTTTGGAACCACTAACTAGATCCTACTTTCCCAGGTCCCCATGCAGACAAACAGGAAACGACGACGATCTAACAACTCCCAACATATATATATATATATATATATATATATATAATATTACCACTATTTGATTGATACACGTAACATTACACTCTCAATTTCTTCATTTAAATTCTCGCTTGCATCTCTTGATTGCAATCAATCTACCAACAGACTGCCGCCACACTCACCGATACCGCCGAGGCAACACTGAAGATGTTACCCCTTAATACAATCGAGGAGGCTACTACATTCCTCGGACGGAACTTGACGGTGGCCGAGACACTATGGTTTAATTACTCGGCTCAAAAATCAGATTACTATCTTTACTGCCACAACATTTTGTTTTTATTCCTCATATTTACTTTTGTGCCTTTGCCGCTTGTTTTCGTTGAGACGATGAGATCTCTGGGTTTCCTTAAGTACAATATTCAGCCCAAAGTTAAGACGTCCTTATCTGAGATGTTCAGGTGTTATAAAGATGTTATGCGGATGTTTGTTCTTCTTGTGGGTCCTTTGCAGTTATCATCTTATCCTTCAATTAAGGTCAAAATCATTGATATTTTGATGTTGTTGATAAGTTTTCTGGGAAATTAGATTTGGTTTTGCTGAATCATGTAATCGGTTTATCTAAAAGTGCATGTGTTTTGTTTGACAGATGATTGGGATTCGAACAGGGCTGCCATTGCCATCAATGTGGGAGATACTGGCGCAATTGACGGTATATTTCATGATAGAAGATTACACCAATTACTGGATTCACAGGTTCCTGCATGGGAAATGGGGGTATGAGAATATTCACCGGGTTCACCATGAATACTCTGCTCCCATTGGGTTTGCTGCACCCTACGCACATTGGCTTGAAGTTTTGATCCTTGGGATTCCAACTTTTCTTGGACCAGCTATTGTTCCAGGGCATATGATCACCTTTTGGTTGTGGATTGCTTTAAGGCAAATTGAAGCTATAGAGACACACAGTGGGTATGCCATTTCTTTTATTATATCTCTGAACTGCCTGCTTGAAAGTGGTAGCTTTTGTATTGAAGTGCTTTCCGCTGCATAAGTCACAGTTTATAGTATTAGTTGAATAATGCAGATATGATTTCCCCTGGACTCCCACAAAATATATCCCATTTTACGGTGGTGCAGATTACCATGATTACCACCATTATGTTGGACAACAAAGCCAGAGCAATTTTGCTTCGGTGTTTACTTATTGCGATTATATCTATGGCACTGACAAGGTAATTAACAATGTGAGATTACTCTTTTCTTAAATTTGATTTTAACACTATCAGCTGATAATTTCTGTACTATAATGGTTAGGGCTACCGCTACCATAAGAAGGTCCTAAGGAAGGTAAGCTGCTTCATCTTTTGTTGTGCATCTTTCATTTTATGGACATGGTTATTATATGCTTCACTAAGAATCTAAGACAAAAGGCTATGAACTTATGGACTTGCATTATGTTCATTAGTTATCGTATAGCAATTACATATCATGTTTTCTAGCTTCACTTATGTTTGTTTTGCTTCTGTAAATTAATTCATTTTCATGATGTGAATCAGTTGAATGTGCAATCAAGAATTTATGGTACACAGAATGGAGGCTCATACTATGCTTCTACTCAAGATCTTAAATCACAATAGCAATGTCAATCGAGTCAAGTCTCTCTAGCAACCTCTCTAATGGTGTGTGCATCTCATGGAAATCCGATTTTCAAGCATGACAAACCTTTTTATGTGATGTGATCTTATGTAGTTCGAGGGAGATATCATCTATTACTAGTTAGGCTTGATTTCTGCCCTGTGTTTATAACCTTTTGTTTAAGCTTAAGAAACTATGGATGAGAAGCATGATGTGTTTGTCCCACAATAAGTTTAATAGTGAGCTATAGAATCTGCAAGCGTTGATATCTTGTATCCTCTCATATCAAGGAACAGAGTAGGTAAACTTTGCATGTGTATTCTTCATTCACATTTGATATGAGTTTGAAATGGAACTTGGTGTTGACAGGCAAAGTAGGTTCTTTCTTGTTTCATTGATTCGAAAATCCATCGTTGCAGGTGTCGCTTTGTAGAAGTGAGTAAACAGTGAGTCTTGGGGGTGGGGGTAGTTCCATTTCAGCGATGATCCCATCACTGGTTCATTATTGTTTGTCACTAATGCTGAATTGTGCAACTGCATATAAACTGTGTTTTGAGATTAAATTGCAGAGTCAACAAGAACTAATTTCCAGGTCTTTAGTTTTAAGCAATCCAGCCCAAGGCCCTTTTTTTAAGAGATCTCCACTGATTTAATCTCGATGGCGCAGCTGGTTCTGTTGATTTGACAAAGAATTAATCTTAGTTGCTACAAATGAATACATGTCATTTATACAAACAAGCCTGTCTAACTCAGTCGGTAGAGCGCAAGGTTATTAACTTTGTGGTCGTACGGTGGGTTGCAACTTTATTTGTCATATTACTTTTATGTAATTATTTTTAATAAATAGAAAAAAATTTGCAAACCTGGCCCGTCTAGCTCAGTCGGTAGAGCGCAAGGCTCTTAACCTTGTGGTCGTGGGTTCGAGCCCCACGGTGGGCGTGTTGGTTCTTTTTTACAAATGCTGTATTATTTCGTTCACAACCTAAATCCCTTTTACATTTTGGGCCTCATGATATACCATAATTGGCCCATGATAACTATTTGTTCTTCACTTCAGTTTAGTATTATCTATTTCTAATTTTAATTTCATGAATAACTAACTGCCACATTCACGTTATGAAAAAATATATATAGCGTTGATCCATTTTATTTGTTCTTCATTCTAAATGATAATGATTTATGATTTAAAACTGTAATTTTTTTTTTATTTTTTTAAGAAATTGAGTAAAAGTTACCCCACGTAATTTGTTATTAAACGGACAAAATTCTAACTCCTTTTGAAAATTAAAATATAATCTAATCAAAAATTTCAAATTTAGATTGGCAACCGAATTGATCCGGCCATTGTTTCATATGGATGAATTAAAGAAATCATAGAAGTAAAAAATATTTAAAAGATCAATTCAATCAATTTTTTTACCTAGTTCAATCAATCCGTATCGATTCGTAGATCAATTAATTTGATACTTCTCTTCGAATCGATACTATGATTGGTTTCAACCAATTCGATTCAAACAATCGTGATTCTAAGTCTCTGCATTTTGTGTATTTAGAATTTAATCATTCTATTTTTATTTTCAAGAATTTAATCTATCTACTTTTTGAATTTAAAAATCTATTTTCAAATTATATATATTCACGTAATATTTAATTAAAAATTTAATTAATGACATTATAAAAATATATTAAAAATTAAAATATAAAAATTAAATCTTAAAACGACCAAAATTAAAAAAGAAAAAGAGCATGGATGGTGTATACCAGCAAAGACAAACTGAAATTATATCATTATTTAAAGGAAAAAGAAAAGCGTTTTTGGACAGGTGTGAAGAGAAGGAATGTTTGCAGGTATAAATTTCTGAATTTAAAATATTCTTCACATGTTCAATGCTTATTGCGATAATTGTGATGACATTTTAAATTCGTTAGTCGCCGTCTGAAAATTTGTTTATAGTTGTTATATGTGAAATTGGAATATATTTTATAAATTTGGATTTTCAGATTTAATTTTTGATAGAATAGTTGTTTATGGTTTCTACAAGTAAAAGTATTTCACAACTGTCAGCATGGGGTTTTCCATTTTTTAATCCAAATTTTATGTATTTACGTATTAAGAACGTTGAATTCATCCTAAAATAATATTTATCTATAATTATAAATTACAAAAAGAAGTTAAAACTAAATTCCTAATATAATTTCTTTTTGATTTTATGCCCCAATCAATAGTTTAAATATATGTAATTTATAATTATAGATCAATTTTATTTTTGTTATCTTCTTTTAATTATACTTCAAACTCAGTAGCTATAATAAATTTTTGGTTAAAATATGTGTTTAAGTGTATGTTCTTTTCAAAACTTTGTAATTTAATCATGGTATTTTTATTTTTAAGAATTCAGTCATTTTTAAAAAAATTAAAATTTAGGTCCAATCATTAATTTTGTTTTTTTTTAAATACAAGTTAATTACAATGTCTCTTTTAATTACATAACTATCAAATGAGTATTTTTCTTATTCTAAAATGTCACACCAACAAATTTAACAATATTAATTGTTAGATTTAAAATCTGAAATTTCAAATTTTTGAAAAAAAATATAACAACTTATAAAGATTTTAACCTAAAAGTTAAAAAATACAAAAAAAAAAGAGAGGTTAAAATTGAAATTGAGTGGTTATTATTGGGTCCTACACCAAAATAGTCAGAGATCTGATCAACTTTTACAAAAAAGATTAGATGCAGTAGCAAAGCAACCAGCGGCACCAGGACAAGATTTCTTCTCTCATCTTGCACAAAGAGAGAAAGAAATCCAAAAATTGAAAGATCAAATCAAGACTCTTCAGGAAACAGGGAAAATCCCTGAACCCACTCATAGAGTAGAAACAATTGAGTTGTTTCCCTCTATTAGACAAAAGAATCCACTCCCAGCAAAAAGAGTACGAATAACCTTTCCAGAAGTTGCAAAACGTACCAAACCAAGTATGTATGAAATTTTTCTGGAAATCAAAAAACAAGAAGCAGAGAAAAATAAGAAAAAATTCACTGAAGAAGCCAAAACAGAAAGTGAAAGTAAAGCTTATCAAATGGAGAAAAAATTGGGAAAAAGACCAATTTCAGAGGAATCTCCACCAAGATCTCCTCCTCCAAAACAAGCCTCGAAATCTCTGATGATCCGGGAAGAAGATCAAAATCCTTTGACAAAATTTTTAAAGGATTATACAAAATCTACGATTCCTAAGATCTCAACTATACAAGATCCAGAATCAAGCACTGAAGCTGATTCAGGAGAAAGTTCAAAATCATCAAAAGAGTCTGAATTCTCATCAGATGAACAGACAGAGTTAGAAGATGAAGAATTGCAGAAAGCATTTCAAACAACTAAAGTTGAAGAAGTACATAGCTCATATGAACAGTTTAAAGCCCAAGGACAGTGTCCAATTACGGGGTCTTTAAACATGTATAAAAGTTTTCCATCTGCAGAAAAACTTTCTATTAGGCTTCTTCCTGGGCCGGATTCACACAACGGGCAACAACAGTTTGGATCTTCTTGATCATGGAGTTGTGCCGGCTTTTTGTTTGGTTGCATCATCAACTGGGTCAGGAAAATGTTGGGATTTTGGGAACTGCGAAGATGACTATGATCAAACTTGATCTCAGTCGTTCCATCTCCCTTTGACGTAATCTGACTTGAGGTTGACTGGATTGGTTGGCTATGCTCATGAAGTTTTTCATAGCTATTTTCTTCAAATCTATTTATCACCTAGATTTCTAAAGATGAGTTTTGTTGAACCTGATGGCTCTGATACCAATACAGGTGTGGATAAACACAGGGATTGCAAGAAAGAAGAAATTGTTGCAGGTATGCTATACCAAACTTAAACCATTCTTCTACACGGGTTATTCAACAGACACTGCCTTTTAGCAATAAAGCCTTAATTCAAGAGAAATATGATACCCACAATAATATTGTTATCTTTTGATCAGAATTTCAATATTTCTGATGTGCAGGATCCATTATATGGCAAGCACAGAGTATACTATATTATTAATTCCTTGTAAACTCATCTAAAGTTTTTTAGGAAGAAGATGATTTAGAGAAAAGGAAAGAGTTTTTAGAAAGACATAGGTAACGAAACACACTAGGATTTTATTTAAGAAATTTTTCTCTGATTTTTACAATGAGAATACATCACCCTTTTATAGCTGAAGGAGATGTAATACAACAAAATAGTAAACAGTATACAGGATAAGCATCAGACATTAAAGCATAAAGTAAACAGTACATAAAGTAAAGATAGTACTGATATTAGACATTATTTGACATAAAGTAAAACACTTTAATTATTTAAAGCAAGATTCTCGACAAGTGATTTTCAGCTGTTTGCATTTGAATAGGGTAGCTGAGCACTATCTATGGAATCTTCACTGCAGCAGGTCATTTTTTCATCTTTTTCTTTTTCATTATATAGTTCTATCTTAGCAAGACTGATTTAACTGTACTGCCACGGGTAATCTTGAGACCATTCTGTAGGGTCAGGAATTCCTTCATGATATTCACGGAGAGCTTTTAGGACCTCTTTATGATAAGGTGTGTATGTCCTTGGCCAGGTGTCTCATGGTGCATCAATATCTGGAGGTAGCCATATCTCAAATGGAATAATCCTATTAAGCTGGCAGAGAAACTTTTGTAACTCTCTATATTGAACATCATCTTTGAAGACTTCATTTTCAAGAGATTTATGGATCCAAGAGGTAGGGAAGGAATTGAGCTGAGTTGCTTTTCCACATTTGATAAAATATTGAGGCTTATAGAAGATTATAATCATATAACTTCCATGGTTACCTCTTGTCTGATTGCAATATTGCTCAATTATCTGAAGCCATTGTAGGAGAGGATGAAACCAACTAAGGAAAGTAAAGAAATTTTGTTGTTCTGGTTCAATATTTCCTCTGATGACTTTTTTCAAGTAATAAAGGAGATCAAGGGTGTCGAACTGTATAGCAATATGGTAGAGATGGGTAAAGTACCATAAAAACCATTTTAATTCATTTGGTTGTTCAACAAATTTAAACCTTATTGGGTGTATGAAAGGATAATCTGGATGGATACCCCAAGGTTTAAGAATAAGTCCTCAAAAAATCTTGAAAACTTGAATCTGATATTCGAACATCATATCCATAGCTTTCTGGTGAAAACAGTTCTTTTCTACGAGAGTAAAAACTTCTGGTGGATATTCAGGGTGGAGATTAGGAGTAACAGTGTAAGGAGTAGGAGAGGTGGATGATAAGGAATAAGGTCGATACATCATGATGGGTCTAGGCCAAAAAACTCTTTTATAGGTAAAAACTTCTGGATTTTCTTTGGGTCTGGAAAGTAGATCAGCAAGAACATTTTGCTTTCCTGATATATGTCTGACATCAAATTTAAACTCAGAAAACCATTCTGCCCATCTTAAGAGTTGTGGGTAAGGGACAGTTTTCTGTTTAAACTTGAGCATTTGTGGAAACGAGGACATATCCATTTCTACCAAAAAATGATAACCTAGAATATGGAATTTGAATTTTACTATACCTTTCTTGACTGTAAGGATTTCTTTGAATGTGGAGTGGTAATGAATTTCTGCTTCTGAAAATCTTCCACTCTTGTATCCACAGAGTTGTCTTTTACCATTTCTTTTTTCAAGTAAGAGTGTTCCCCAGTATTTGTCACTGGCATCTGTTTGCAAAATTCTTTCTCCATCTAAGGGGATTTGAAGTGGAGGCAAATCCTGAGTAATTTCCTTCAGTCTTTGAAGGGCTTTTGTCTGAGATGAAGACCATGGAGGAGGGTCTTTTTTAAGTATCTTTTGTAGGGGGTTAATATACTTAGAAACTTTAGGAATAAAATCTCTAAGATAATTAACAATCCCAATGAATTGTTGGACCTGTTTGAAAGACAAATCTTTTGAAGGGAATTTGAGAAGTTCTTGAGCAATGTGTGGTCCTAGAGAGTATTTTCCTTCTTTAATATACATTCCCAGAAACTGAATTTCTGATTTGTTGATCTGCATTTTCCTTTCTGACAGCATTATCCCATATTTGAAAATAAGGGATTTAAATTCTTCAAGAAGTTGTGCATGGGAATCTTCATCTTTGCTGTAGAGTAGGATGTCATCAATATATACTAAAGCATTTTCCATCAAAGGATGAAAAATCTTTATCATTGTCTTCTGGAATAGAGAAGGAGCAGTCTTTAATCCAAATGGCATGACCTTCCATTGAAAATGTCCATTAGGAATGCAAAATCTTGTTTTTGGTCTATCATCAGGATGAATTCCTAATTGCCAAAGACCTGCATTGAGGTCAAACTTAGAGAAGACTCCTACTTTGGTTAGGCTTGAGAAGAGTAAGTCTTTTTTTGGAAGAAGTGGTTCTTCCTATGAAAGATTTTGGCATCTGTCTCTGATGTGCAGAAGATGATTCTGGTATATCTTGCATTTCATCATCACTTGGTTCTTTAACTTTAGTTGTTTGAAATACTTTCTGCAATTCTTTATCTTCTGATTCTGTCTGTTCATCTGATGAGAATTCAGACTCTTTTGATGATTTTGAACTTTCTCCTAAATCAGCTTCAGTGCTTGATTCTGGATTTTGTACAATTGAGATCTTAGGAATCGTAGATTTTGTATAATCCTTTAAAAATTTTGTCAAAGGATTTTGATTTTCTTCCTGGATCATCAAAGATTTCGAGACTTGTTTTGGAGGAGGAGATCTTGGTGGAGATTCCTCTGAAACTGGTCTTTTTTCTAATTTTTTCTCCATTTGATAAGCTTCATTTTCACTTTCTGTTTTGGCTTCTTCAATGAATTTTTTTTCTTTTTCTCTGCTTCTTGTTTTTTGATTTCCAGAAAAATTTCATACGTACTTGGTTTGGTACGTTTTGAAACTTCTGGAAAGGTTATTCGTGCTCCTTCTGCTGGGAGTGGATTCTTTTGTCTAATAGAGGGAAACAACTCAATTGCTTCTGCTCTATGAGTGGGTTCAGGGATTTTTCATGTTTCTTGAAGAGTCTTGATTTGATCTTTCAATTTTTGGATTTCTTTCTCTCTTTGTGCAAGATGAGAGAAGAAATCTTGTCCCGGTGCTGCTGGTTGCTTTACTACTGCATCTAATCTTTTTTGTAAAAGTTGGATTAGATCTCTGACCATTTTGGTGTTGCCATCTATTTTGGTTTCAACGGTTGAGATCTTTGAATCAATTCTTTTCAGAACATGATTTTGTGCAATAGCATTTTCTGTTTGCCAATTGAGAGTAACTTCTGCAGCACTTATTTTCTACGGTGCACCAGAAATATCAGTCTGAATTTTTGAAAGAATTTTTGGTGCGTAAGTATAACTCTTTTCAGAGTATTCTTCAAGAGGTGGGAAATCTTTGTCATATGATGCTGTAGGTTACATCATACATATAGTAGAGATTGGTTTTTGTGGAGCAAGGAAATCTGGGTTCTTTTTAGCCCATTTGTTTATTTTTTTGTAACAGGGCTGGGGGAAAGGTTTTGGTTTTTTGGAAATGTTTGCAGGAGATTGAGTGGATGATTTTGGAGGAGGAGGAGAAGAAGGAGGTTTACAAGGTTCTGGTGGAACTTGTATGTTTGGTAAAGTCTTGTGAGATGAATAATCAACAAGGTAAACATATTTACTATTGTCTTCTCCAAGTGGTCCAATGTCTGGATCTCCATCCATCCACCTTTTTTAAAACTCATTCTGGGTAGAGTTTTTCTTCTTCTTCTTTCCTGGCTTTGATGTAGATATGTCCATGCTATCAATCTAGGCGGCCATTCTGTCATCTATACATAGCTCACATGAACAGTTTAAAGCCCAAGGACAGTGTCCAGTTACAGGGTCTTTAAACATGTATAAAGGTTTTCCATCTGCAGAAAAACTTTCTATTAGGCTTCTTTCTGGGCCAGATTCACACAACGGGCAACAACAGTCTAGATCTTCTTGATCATGGAGTTGTGTCAGCTTTTCATTTGGTTGCATCATCAACTGGGTCGAGAAAATGTTAGGATTTTGAGAGCTGTGAAGATGACTATGATCAAACTTGATCTCAGTTGTTCCATCTTCCTTTGACGTAATCTGACTTGAGGTTGACTGGATCAGTTGGCTATGCTCATAAAGTTTTTCATAGCTAGTGATCCATTTCTCTGAGAAGAATTTAATTAGTTCCCTTTTTAGAATTTGTCTCGAAAAATGGACACAGTGAGGCTGGTCATTTGTGTTTACCGAGATGAGTAGAGAATCATCTGTTCCATGCCTTGATAGATTAAAGGTATGATCTTGAATCCTGTAGACAATCTGATAATGGAGAGTAGCAGTAATAGCTGAAGCCACTTGTGGTGCCCCTGCTATTTGGATCTGAACTTTCAAAGCTTTGGTCAGATTGGGATCTGCTAATGCCATTGTGAAATTTGGGAAAAGAGTGACTATAACAAGTCTAGAATTTAACGTAGCTTCAATTGTAGCAATACATGCATTTTGGTATTCTAAATATCTAGAATCCAAAAGTGCAATTCTTGCAACTACAGGCTTTCCAGCTGTGCCATGGTAGTTTAAAGCAAGACGTATAGCTCCAAAATGGATATGTGTATATCCTACACGTTTCTATTCTGCTGAAAACTCTGCTAGAATTTCGAGAGTAACAAACTGCTCTGGTGAACTGCATACATGGGAAAACTATCAAACCGTGAGGCTTGAATATATTCCTGACTTGTTTAGTAGAACCTTTGATCAAAGTTTTGATGGATTTTACAGGAGAAAAGACGGACTTTCTGTAGGCGACATAAGGATTTACTGTAGGAAGATCTGTGGGCTAGACCTTATCTTCTTCACTTAGATATTCTATTTCATATAAAGAGGAAATCTTTTTTACAGAATGATATGTCATAGGAAAATCAGGTAAAGAGATAGGTGTAGAAGAAGTAGAAGGACGTACTAACCACTTTCACTCTAGATGACTTGCCACCAGCAAAATGGCTAGACAAAATCCAAGAATTTCATTCTTGGTTAGAAACTCGCAAGCTTAATGAAGAGAGCAATTACAATATTCTTATGGAATTTGTCTCCAGATTTACAGGAATGTTGAGAGATTAGTGGAATTCCATTGATCAACATAATCAAATGCAGTTTCTAGTTCTTCAAGATCTGGCTCAACCAATCAGAATCATACATTAACATTTTGTAGAAAACCCTGAAGACTTGCTGACATTAAAAAGAAGGGAATTCTACAAAAGAAAATATTGTTCGTATGTTAAAAAAGATTTGAAAAAACATTTCAAAGTGATGACCAAGTTGTTTTGTGCCTTAGGTCTAAATCCAAATCTCAAGCCAGCAATCCTCTCATCTCTCCCAAACCCAATTCAGGTTGCAGTTAATCAAGCTCTTCAAACATAGAACAAAGACATTCTTCAAATCACTGTTGGAGAACTTCAATAATAAGACTTTGTTGCTCTAGAAGATATTTGCAACAGAAGAATGATATTCAAAGATTATCTCCATGGTGACAAAAGAATTGACAGAGCCTGTGATGACTCATACTTGAAGTACAAATGCCTAAAAGATCATTTGTATGATTGCTGCACCAAAAAGAAGAAACACTTCAAAAAATATTCTTCTTTTCCAACTACAAGAAGAAGGAAGAAAGTCAGACCTCGATGGAGATATCTTAAAAAGAAAAGGAAGTCAACAAAATCTAATCGCTGTTACATTTGTAATCAAAAGGGACACTTTTTAAAAAATTATCCAAAGAACAAGAAACAAGCCAAGAAGATTGCACAGATAGTAAAACAATCAGGAGTAAAGATTCAAGAAGATGATGATATTGAATCTGTTTGCTCCATTGAAGAAGAACCATCAGACAGAACAATTTGTGCTATCCCTGCTTGTGATTTTTCAGAACCTGAATCGAATTATTCCGACATACAAATGATACAAACTAAAGCTCAGACTCCTGCCAGAACCGTTAACACAGTCCCAGTTCCTTATATACCTGTTAAGGTCTATTTAGACAAGTATAGTAAACCCATTACTATAATTGCCTTCATAGACACCGGTGCAGCAGAAACCATCATGAACCCAGATGTTCTGCCCTTAGAATGGTGGAAACCTCATATAATGTATTTTGATTCTGCTGCTGATGTTCCTTTTGCTACTCATTTGATTAGCAAACCAATTACAATTCAATTCTTCCCAGGCTATTCTGTAAAAACCATAGTATTGGGATCAAAACTCCCTGGAAAAGATATTGTAGTAGGTTTTGACCTCTACAAAAAAGCCCAGCATCTTAGAATACTCCCTGAAGGAGTAAGATTCAAAAATCTTTTCCAACCCTTTGTCAGAATCCCAAAACTTTTTGTCATCCAATTTGAAAAAATCCTTCACACTATCCAGGAATTAAAAGCCCAATCTTGTGCAGAATCTCATTCTGGATTCCTGAATAAATGCCCAAACCCTTTGTGAAAAAACTCAAATTTCTTCATTAGATTACCTTTCAAGAAAAATGAAGACATCAACCTAACAAAGGTCAGCCACCAAGGAATAAATCCAGATCACCTGATGCTAGCATCAAAAGAGTGTAAAGAATTACAGCATCAAGATCTGATTGAACCTTCAGATTCTCAATTGGCATGTGAAGCTTTTTATGTAAATAAAAGATCTGAACAGATTAGAGGAAAGTTAAGATTGGTAATTAATTACCAGCCTTTTAACCATTTCCTTCAAGATGACAAATTTCCTCTTCCAAAGAAAGACTTACTCTTTTCAAGCCTAGCCAAAGTAGGAGTCTTCTTTAAGTTTAACCTCAAGGCAGGTTTTTGGCAATTAGGAATTCATTCTGATGACAGACCAAAAACAGGATTTTGCATTCCTAATGGACATTTTCAATGGAAGGTCATGCCATTTGGATTAAAGACTGCTCCTTCTCTATTCCAGAAAGCAATGATAAAGATTTTTCATCCTTTGATGGAAAATGCTTTAGTATAGATTGATGACATCCTACTTTACAGCAAAGATGAAGATTCCCATGCACAACTTCTTGAAGAATTTAAATCCCTTATTTTCAAATATGGGATAATGCTGTCAGAAAGGAAAATGCAGATCAACAAATCAGAAATTCAGTTTCTGGGAATAGATATCAAAGAAGGAAAATACTCTCCAGGACCACACATTGCTCAAGAACTTCTCAAATTCCCTTCGAAAGATTTGTCTTTCAAACAGGTCCAACAATTCATTGGGATTGTTAATTATCTTAGAGATTTTATTCTTAAAGTTTCTAAGTATATTAACCCCCTGCAAAAGATGCTTAAAAAATACCCTCCTCTATGGTCTTCATCTCAGACAAAAGCCCTTTAAAGACTAAAGGAAATTACTCAAGATTTGCCTCCACTTCAAATCTCCTCAGATGGAGAAAGAATTCTGCAAATAGATGCCAGTTACAAATACTGAGGAGCAATCTTACTTGAAAAAAGAAATTGCAAAAGACAACTCTATGGATACAAGAGTGGAAGATTTTCAGAAGTAGAAATTCATTACCATTCCACATTCAAAGAAATTCTTGCAGTCAAGAAAGGTATAGAAAAATTAAAATTCCATTTTCTAGGTTATCATTTTCTGGTAGAAATGGATATATCCTCATTTCCACAAATGCTCAAGTTTAAACAGAAAACTGTCCTTCACCCACAACTCTTAAGATGGGCAGAATGGTTTTCTGAGTTTAAATTTGATGTCAGACATATATCAGCAAAGCAAAATGTTCTTGCTGATCTACTTTCCAGACCCAAAGAAAATCCAGAAGTTTTCACCTACAAAAGAGGTTTTTGGCCTAGACCCGTCATGATGTATCGACCTTATTCCTCATTATCCACTTCTCCTACTCCTTACACTATTACTCCTAATCTCCACCCTGAATATCCACCAGAAGTTTTTACTCTCGTAGAAAAGAACTGTTTTCACCAGAAAGCTAGGGATATGATGTTCGAAAATCAGATTCAAGTTTTCAAGAATTTTGGGGGACTTACTCTTAAACCTTGGGGTATTCATCCAGATTATCCTTTCATACACCCAATAAGGTTTAAATTTGTTGAACAACCAAATGAATTAAAATGGTTTTTATGGTACTTTATCCATCTCTACCATATTGCTATACAGTTCGACACCCCTGATCTCCTTTATTACTTGAAAAAAGCTATCAGAGGAAATATTGAACTAGAACAACAAAATTTCTTTACTTTCCTTACTTGGTTTCATCCTCTCCCGCAATGGCTTCAAATAATTGAGCAATATTGCAATCAGACAAGAGGTAACTATGGAAGTTATATGATTATAATCTTCTATAAGCCTCAATATATTGTCAAATATGGAAAAGCAACTCAGTTCAATTCGTTCCCTACCTCCTGGATCCATAAATCTCTTGAAAATGAAGTCTTCAAAGATGATGTTCAATATAGAGAGTTACAAAAGTTTCTCTGCCAGCTCAATAGGATTATTCCATTTGAGATATAGCTACCTCCAGATATTGATGCACCATGGAACACCTGGCCAAGGGCATACACACATTATCATGAAGAGGTCCT